>NC_053121.1:33527912-33615412 GCF_010015445.1 Perca fluviatilis | reverse complement strand
TATGTCATCATTTTTAATTAGTCACGGTAATACCGTATACCGCGGTAAAATAGGGAGGAGGTTTGACGGTATCAAAATTTGGATACCGCCCAACCCTAGTGTGTGACTTTGGTGAACTTGAACTAACCCTTCAAAACCCCAAAGGTAAAGCAGTGAAAATATTCAGAATATAACGTACACTTAAATATAGATTTTATTATTTTATTTTTTTAGATGGGCGTTTTTTTAGGTGTCTAAAACATGTTGAGCCGTGTGGCCCCGTTCACACAGCTTAGGTTCCGTGTCTGCACTCCTGGCTGCTTGTCCACTTCAAAATATCCAAACTATCCCTTTAATAAGCTTCCGTTAATGTGGGCTAAAGTATTGACCGAATATTTACCGATGAAAACTTTCTGACTTAATGTGAAAACGTGCTCTTGATTTTATGACGGCAGAACAATTGCTTAACTTTGATGTGACTTAAGGAAGTAAACATGCTGAGTTCAGTGTTGACTCAACAGCACTTAACAGCTATTAAAAATGTACTTTCACCATATCAAACGAAATCTACGACTAGAGTCTACAAGTAATTGATTGTATCAGCAAAAATTGAAATCCTAAAGACACAGCATGGTTCAATTTAAACCTCACAGTCCAAATACACTTTAGCTTAAATACACAACAGTAAACCTCTAATCCACTCCCATTCTAATGAGACACAAAAGCTTCTGTTCACTGAGCTCCAGTCTGTCTAAATACAGAGCGGACGAGGGGAAGGAAGGGAGGAAGTGAGGAAAGGAAAACGGGGGAACAGAAAAGCTAAATTGATAAAGGAAGGAAGGAAGGAATGAAATGAAAGTAATGGGATGGGGAAAAGGAAGAAACAAAGGAACAAACTAGGAAAGGGAGGCTGGGGAAAAAAAGGAAAGATGAAAAAGGAAGAAGGGATAAAAGTGTTCATTGATGAAAGAGGCAACGAGGGAAGGAAGCAAGAAAAGAAGGATGGATAGATTAGGAAAAGAAAGAAGGTGTTTCTGATGAAACAAGGTAGGGAGGAAAGGACCTGACGCTGCTGCTGTAATATAATCTCTCGCTCACACACCTTGTCATGTTAGTAAACCTCGCTCGCCCAAAACACACCTGGGCTACCTGTGATCAAGCATCTCTCCAACCTTGATGCCTTGACACATACACAGAGTTGCCAGGCAACAAAAAAGCAGGTAAAGGGTTGACTTTCACACCCCTGCCAACACACGCACACACACACACACACACACACACACAATTGTGAAACACAGTGAAATTTCTTGGGTTTACTACACATGTTGGCTGCTTCTCTCACCTCCTTCATCTCCTTGGAGACTGACAGCATTGCAGAATTGCCACACACACACACACACACACACACACACACACTATTAATTATCTCCACTCTCATTCAAATCTGTGAATTTCTTTTTCAGGAGCCAAAGTGGCAAAGAAGGACGAAAAGGATGACACTGGCAGGCCGCATCATCCTCCAATGACCCACAAAACAGGCACACACTCTCATAGGTCTACAACACACACATGATCACGCCTCAGGCCGCCACATTGGGACTAAACAAGTGAAAGAGGGAGAGAGAGAGAAAGAGAGAGAGAGAGGTGGTTTCTGAGGCCAACTGTCTGACAAAAAGCAAGCTCAGTTTGCATTCAAATGCGCCGAGGCAGCCTTTCACGACCACTGCTCTCTCCAAAGAAGAAGTACATTCATTAGGTGTCCATTTACCCCAATTTCTCTTCTGTCCTCTCCTCTTTTCCCTCAACCCTCCTCCCCTTCTGTGCCATCTCTTCTCCTTTAACCTCAACTTGTTCTCCTCTGTCTCTCCTATTTCCTAATTCCCTCCTTTCTTCTCCCTCGTTTACTTTTCTCTCCTTCACTCCTCTGGTTTCACCTCCTTACTCTACCTTCACTCCCTGTCATTCATTTTCTCTCTTTTCTTTGATCATTTTTAACCTGATGTGACATATTCTCTCCCTCATGTTTTACCTCCACCTCTATCCCTTCCCTTACTATCCCTCGTTCTGGGCCGATTTTCTTTTCTCTCCACGCCATGACTGGCCAGCTATGTGAAGGTGATAAAGGAGCCTGTCCTTACAAAACCATTTCTTTCCCTTTCCATGTGAGCAACACTGTCAATGTCTTCCAGGAGACTGTCTGTCACCTTTCACCTCCTTCTCTTCTCTTTGCTCCCCCCTTCACCCTGCTTTTACACCCCTCTCCTCTCACCTCCTTTCCCACCCCTCTCCCCTTGGCTCTACTTTCCTCCCCTGTCCCCCTTCCCCTGAGTCACCCCAGAGTCACCCCATCTCCTCCTCTCCTTTCCCCCTCCCCCTTCCGTCTCCTCCGTCCTCTGCTGTCCATATCTGCTGATATGCAGCAGTCATGAAGGGCACATAGCACCCTGCGTGAAGGACACACGGTGACGTGGATGCAGCATATGCTACTATGCAGTACAAAATGAGAGAGTAGCATGGAAACAGTGCAGCTATAAATATAGCACGCAGTCGGCTCAGTGACTCCGTCCTCCATTCCCTCTGCTCTCTGTAGTGCTGCATGCAGTACCTGGACGTGTTAAAGTATCAGAGCGAAGAAAGAGATCTAGCCCTCACATCATACAACTCATGTCAGAAATGTATTGAATTCAGCTTGAAGCTGTACAACCTCTCTCCTCTCCGTCTCTCTTTTATTTATAGACTTGACATCCATAAGAAGCAGCTAGCTATGCACACCAGGGATCCACCTATACGAGGGTTTTGAAGGCCAAACCTTGAAACCAACACTAAAGCTGCCGACAGCCAGCACACCGTCTATTGATTCATATCATTTTCTGAAATTAAATACGTGTCAAGCTGCAAAATCTTATTGGCCGGCATCCCAACGTGAGGATGTAGCAAAGACGAATGGCTCACATCAGGTAACTGATACACAAGCAGATTGATGAGATTTGTCTAAATTAAATTCTTTATCACCAGGTAGGGTCAATCCGCTGCACACCAGGGGTCGTACATTAAAATGTGGGAAACCAATCAAAAATGCATTTTCATTCACAGACGCAGAGTGCTCTTTTATTAAAAAAAAAACCAACACAAACCAACGAAATTGGTTAGCATGGGCAATTTGGGCATGTTGTTTGCCATTCACCCATGTCATGTCACTTGCCTGTCAACACCATTTGGAGTCACACAATGTGTAACGCTGATTAGTTGAACGCTGAATTTTTTTCAGTGTTTTTCCCCAGATAGTTCCTATTAAACTCCACCCGAATAAATGAATTTGTTTTAATTGGGTTGATCCAATAAAAAACTGTGTTGGTTGCATTGCTCAATAATATTAAAGTTCAATTTCTTTCACCCCTCCGACTAAAACCATGCAAAAGCTCATCTTTTTACTCTCCGATTTACTTTGCTTTGTATTTTCTTGAAACATCACACTTGTCGTTTATTTTTAGCATCAGTGTTCCCTCACTTCAATAGAGCTATTCATGGATATCTGGTCCGGATAGATCTAAACCAAAGATTACTTATTTTAAGCAAAACATTAGTGTTAATTGGGGGTATTTTATTGCTTTAGTTTTGGTTTATTCCATGATATCTGAGCTTCTGCCAGTACAGAAGCTATACATTTGTAAGTGTGGAAACATCAGTCAGAACACATTGGGTTGCTTGGCTTGTCAAATGTGTTGCTCAATGTCCCACTAATGTGTTTTAAGCACCTGATTTAGCTCAAGATGCTTAGATGTTTTAGTCAAGTAAGGCAGTTTTTAAACATGCAACTATTTTGAGTCTAAACCAAATGCACATCAAGTGCATTACAGCTTTTATCTGAAACCATTTGCACTGACGCTCTATTTTCTACCGAGGTCTAAAGCTAAGGAAGTGTTTCTCTTCCCCAGGGCTCAGAACACTGTGCTTGGCCCGGATAGTCACACTGCTAACCTAAGGTAACAACCCACCGTGGTGCAGAAATGAACGCAAAACTTGTCCCTTTAAGTGACTAATGCCAGTTGTGGCAGCCGAACATTAAATAAATTCAATAACATAAGGAATGCACTGCATAATGACAGGACAAAATGTAAACTAGATGTAGAGAGAATTTAATGGGCAATAACTCTAAATGACAACAATTTTCTCCTCCAATTTCAGCTGAGCCCATTTTAATCAGACAATTAGCAGCTGCTCTAATGCAGAATGCAGCGGAATGAGATTCAGTTCCTCACATCAACAACAACATTACAATGTGAGAGCCTTTAAGCATCCTGTCAGCTTATCGTACATTTTCTTACAGCCTTAAACCACCCTCTGACTCCAAAACAGCCTCTAAAAAAACAGTTCAATGTGAAAACTCCAGAAGGAGCCCGTGTGGTGGCCTCCAGGCAGCCCGGGCTGATATTATAGCTTATTACACATATGCTACGTTTTAAAAGTAGCAAGTAGTCACGCAGTGAGAACAAAATAAATCATGTATAGAAATGAAAACTTTTGATGCATCGATAATCGTTTCATCATCGCATTGTAACCCTCTGAATCGGAAACGAATCGTGAGGTGCCTATAGAGAGTCCCACCCCTAGCTGACGCACTGGCCAATCAGAGATGCTGGCCTCTCCAGCAGAAACTACACACCAGGTTGCTGAGTAGGACTTACTGTAGAGTCTAAAGGTGACGGGCGTTGGCGCAGAGGGTCGGGTGTCGAGTAAAATACAAACAAGTGAAACAACTTTGAGACGGTTAAAAAAAAAAGAAAAAAAGAAAACGCTTTCACTTTTTCTTCAGGCACCTTTGATCAGCTTTTGTTTACGTGAGCACTTTGCCCTCTGGCACAGGCCTCACGTGCACAAACACGTATGCACGCGCGCACACACACACACACACAAGTAGCAGACAGTGACCTCACAAGCATGCAAGTAACAGAAGCTTTTTAGGCACGTCCTCTAGCCACACAGACTACTCCCACGCTGAAATAGAATAGGGTATTTTAGTCACGCGCACACAGCTATTAATATGTCCTGCGTGTGTGCTTTCATGTTTTATCCAAGGATGTGTGTGTGTGTGTGTGTGTGTGTGTGTGTGTGTGTGTGTGTGTGTGTGTGTGTTGGTGTGTGTGTGCGTGCGTGCAGGGGGGTGAAAGCAGATGCAGCCCTCGCTCTGCAGTCCGTCCTATCCATCAATGTCAGGACAGCCAGGTGGACAGAAACACACACACACACACACACACACACACACACACACACACACACACACACACACACACACACACACACACACACACACACACACACACACACACACACACATCCAGGAGTGCCTACACAAGTACATGCATGCAGAAACGCAAGGAAAGGGAAAACGAAAGCATGACTAGGCATTAACAAATCTACTAACAGTAGCTTTTAGTGCTGAGCCCGTGGCACGCAACACACACTAAGGTCAGCACAGCGACCAGAACATTCAGAACATGCAGAGCCTTGATCTTTGACCTCTTTTAACCCTATTTAGGTACAGGCAAGATGACCAAAATGCAGATATGTATGGCTACAGGACATAAATACCAGCTTAAATAGTTCTGAGGAACACGACCATCATGCACTGCTGCAGGTATGAAGCAGTTGGTCAGTAAGCGCCTTGCTAAAGGGCACGTCAGTCAGACCCTAATGGCTCAGATGTAGACGATTGGGATGACTGTGACAATCCAATGATTATTTTAGAAGAACCCTGCCAGCTCCTGCTGAAGATGTTTGCCGGGCCAAAGCTAACGATGTGTTGTTGGTTAACCATTCTTTCAAAAAGGTTAGCCCCGGTGGGATCAACAAGGACTGTTTTCAAGGGAGACCTGTCAGCAAAAGCAGCATTGAAACAAACTGACAAACAACAAAGTATAAAAAAAGAAGAGGTACACACTGTAAAGCTGAAAGTGTGAAAAAGTTTGTTGTAGGAGCTCCAGCTGGGAAAGTAGGTTTATGTTGTCAGACCCAATCTTAATCTTGGCAAAACTAGGCAAAAGGTTTTGGAAATACTGTCTGCCCAGAGTCCTAAGGAAATGTTTGATATTGCCTACTTGGAGCTAATAATAAGAATTACACAATCTACATTGTACATTGCTTGTGCAATATCCTCTCAACTAGTGGATGAGCTTTATTTATTGTTCTTGTCCTAAAGTACATTGTTGTCTTGTTATATATTGTCATGTACTGTACTATCTGTGACAAACTGTTTGATTGATAATTAATGCATGTATGTGTATGCAGCTGTTGTCAGTGCTTCCTGCCCAAGACAAATTTCCTATGGGACAGTCTTATTTTAATATATTAGACTCATCTTTTGATTCATTTTGGTCATTTTAAAAAAGACCATCTTTTTATGAAAATAATTCCAATACAATGCATGGTACAGTACAACTGAAAACATAATGATAATATGATCAGTTTTGATTCAACATTAGCCAAAACTTACTATGTCTGATCAATTATATCTACAAATACAACAACCAGCTGTTCACGTAGCAACTACAGATCCTCCAATATGGTGGCTTCTGCCATGAAGACACCAGGATGTGAGATTGGAGGTCACACCCGTGCAGTGACCGTGCAGGGCTACATGATGCATGCTAATGTTAGATTGAGCTTTAAGCATCTCAGTGCTTAACATGATAACCTGCAGGCCAGAGTGAGCACACGCTGCCCTAAACATACAGATACACAATGGAAGCACACGCATGTTGGAAACACACACACACACACATGCAGAGAATAAGGCTGAAACTAATGAATATTTTCATTGTGGATTCATCGGTTGATTATTTTCTCTATTCATCGATTAGTTGTTTGGTTTATAAATGTCAGAAAATGGATCAATCAGTGATTCCCAAAGTCCAAGATCACGTTCTGAAATGTCTCGTTTTTCCCACAACTCAAATATATTCAGTTTACTGTCACAGAGGAGTGACAAAACTAGAAAATATTCACATTTAGGGAGCTGGAATCAGAGATGTTTTTCTTTTTTCATAAAAATAACTTAAACCGATTAATCGATTATCAAAATAGCTGGCGATTATTTTAATAGTTGACAACTAACTGATTAATCTGTGCAGCTCTAGCAGAGAGCCATACAGGTTGGCAGTAAGGGACATATCAGGTGCTGCTATGATCAAGTATCAGACCTCCCACTGTGATGAGAGGTGTGTGTCTTCAACATATGCACACACACACACACACACACACACAAAACATGTATCAAATGAGGGATCTGCTCGTATATCTGTGAACGCCCCCACCTTAGTGCCCCACTTAGTCACCTCACAGCGCCAGAAACCTGTCACTGCGTCTCAAACACACACACACACACACACACACCACACACACACACACACACACACACACACACAAATATACAAGGACATCAATGCACACGCAAACCCATGTGCACACATGGCAGTCGCAATCACTTATACATGCACATTCACACAATCACTCACACACACACACACACACACACACACACACACACACAGTCAGTGGAGGGTGGCAGGTGCAATCAGCGACTCCGTCCTTGAGCGGAGTGAGGAATACCAGGGTGACACATCATCGCAGACGCAGCTCACATGTACACACACCGCAATAGTACAGTTTTTCAGGTCTATGCATTATACATGTAACTGTACAATATATTAGAAAAGCTGAAAAGTTTTGTCCAACACAGATATGATTATAGGACAAATTTATATTGTGTGCCCTTAATATTCTTCTTTACTGTAATTCAGTAATTTCCGTTTGTTCCCTACGCTCTGTAGAGGAATGTTGCTCTCTTTCTGTGTCTTCATCTTTAACGCTCTCTCAGTTTTCAATTAAACTGAGGAGACACTTCCTCATCTCTCCTGATACACCATCTAACTCTCTCCTGTCTTTGCCCTTTTTAGCCACTTGTTTTCACTTCTCTAGCTTTGTCTCCTCTATACTTTATTTATTATTTAAAGCTTTTAAGCATGTCACCTTGTTATACTACCTTACATTTTTAGAAGTTGCTTTTATCTTCCCATTAGAGGTCTTTTGATTTGAATAATCATGCACACCTCACTTTATTTTCTGACAGAAGGGTAGTTTTCATTTTTATTTCGTTTTTTCTTTATTTCATTTTTCACTGAAATTGGTCTGTAATGGCAAGACAATGTCTGAATGAAATAATTCAAAGGTTTGAGCTTAGCATTAGCTTAACAAGGAATACACCACAGGAACAATTCATGCCATACACCACTTGACAACCATTAAGGGAGAAGGAAGGAAGACAAATCCATCCATGTGCATCCATGTCCCAGAAATCCTTGTTACTAACTTAGCTCTGGGGAGCTTATTCCCCGGAGTCTTTATGTCTTTGTTTTTTTTTCGCACAGCAGTTTTCCTTGGATTAGGGTTGCACCTAAATCATGGCTGCAGCTGTCGCTGTGGTCCTGCTCCGCGCCCTGCTATTCACTGCTACGCCCTGCTACGCTCTACAGTGCCCTGCTACGTCCTGCTACGCCCTTCTACAACCTGCTATGCCCCGGAGTGCCCTGCTACGTCCTGCTAAGCCCTGCTACGCCATGAACTACTACAACTACTATTTCTAGTCACTGTTCCATTATCTTTATTGTGACTGTTATTGCCACTGTTCATCACACCCCCAACCGGCCCCGTCAGACACCGCCTACCAAGACCTGGGTCTGTCTCAGGTTTCTCCCTAAATGGAAGTTTTCGTCACCGCAGAGGTTTCTGCCTAAAAGGGAGTTTTTCCTCGCCACTGTCGCCATAAATGATTGCTCTTGGGGGAATTACTGGAATTGTCGAGTCTTTGTAAATTATAGAGTGTGGTCTAGACCTACTCTATCTGTAAAGTGTCTTGAGATGACTGTTGTTATGATTTGATACTATAAATAAAATTTAATTGAATAGAAGCAGTATTTCCCTTTCTCCCATTGGTCACACACCGTCCAACATTATTACGGCATTCCACCTGCAGAGGTCCAGACTTTAGCAGACTAGGCTGCTTAGCCAAATGTGAGGCAATAACCAGGGCTTAATGGCTTAACACGCATAATTAGTCCAGTACAACCAGTTGCACTGTTCTCAAAGTTCCAGTGTAACACACTACTGTTTCTGAACTGAACATTGAAATAACCTCCAATTTTGACTTTAAATATCCTTTTATACACAGAAGACGTTTCTGCATACAGTGTATAAAAATGTGTTAAGCTCTGAAGGATCTGACTCAAAGTCCTGAACCAAAAATTGGGCAGGTTTTAGATTTTTTAAATATTTTTCTAAGATCTCCTAAATGTGCTGTTCTTTTATTGTATTAATGGATCAGAACTTTGCAAAATAAGCACCTAGATGGAACTTAGGTAGAATATAGTCACACCCAGTGTTTTGATGTCAAGTGCTTCCTGGTTTTGTGCAAAACAATATAGAAATGGAATTGTTTTTACCAAACAATTTGTCAAAAATGGCTCACTTTCCGAAGTTCCCTTAGCATTTTCAAAGTCTAAAGGCACTTTCATAGATGCAACAGCCAGAAAAGACCCATTTCACTAATCTCACAGATGGTTAAATGTATGAGATTTGCCTCCAAAAGACGACAACATACACACTTGAATGCATACACACAGACACACACACACACACACACACTAAAAAAGAGAAAGCTTGAAAAGTTCCCAGTAAAAATAAAGTCTGAACACAATCTACAGAAACAAGAAATGAAATGCTAAAATGAGAACATAGAGGAGAGGAGAGGAGAGGAGAGGAGAGGAGAGGAGAGGAGAGGAGAGGAGAGGAGAGGAGAGGAGAGGAGGAGAGGAGGAAAAATTAAATGAAAAGGGGAAAGGGAAGAAAATAAAGCATGAAGTAGGAATGAAAAGGAGGAGAAGCAAGGAACCAAGATGGTTTGAGGAAAAATAGATAAGGACAAAAATGAGGACGGGGCCTAAGAGAGAAAAAGAGAGAAAGAAAGAGGGGGAGAGTAGGGGAGAAGAGGAAAGAAGCACAGATGGAGTTAAACAAGTGAAAAGTGAAGATGAGAAAAAGGGGGAAATAGAGGACACAAGAACAAAACATCAACAGTAGTAACAATGAATCAACAGAAAGCCCAAGAGGATTTTGGAGATTTTGCTTACACAAACTGTGGGAGAATTATACACACACACAAACACACAAACTTTTAACACAACAATTTTAACACAATGCAGCAACCCTGGGAGTACCAAGAATCACAGTGTGTGAGATGTCTGACAGTGAACAGTGTGCATGTATGGCCTCTCCCCGCTGGACTGCAACGCACGTGACGGAGAGACTCATGCAGCAGCAGAGCCATATTAGGTAGAAAAGAGAGAGAGACACAAAGACCGAGTGACATAGACTTAGACTTTGTACTACAACCTTTGACCTCCTGGTTTATCTCTAAATGCAGCTCTGTGTGTGTGTGTGTGTGTGTGTGTGTGTGTGTGTGTGTGTGTGGTGTGTGTGTGTGTATGTGTGTGTGTGTGTGTGTGTATGTGTGTGTGTGTGTGTGTCACTGCAGCTGTGCCAAGTACAAAAACCAGAGAGTGTGTGTGTGTGTGTGTGTTTGTAAGTGTGTGTTCATCATCAGGCGCGGGCTTTGAACTTCCCAGCTGTCCCATCAAAAGATCTGCTTCCTCTCTACATCTCTCCAACACACACTCTCACACGCTTTTATTTTGTCATTATGTCCTGACTGGCCCACAAAAACACACACACACACACACACACACACACACACACACACACACACACACACACACACACATCTTACTGCATCTGGTCATTTGAATTGAATTGAACTGAATTGAATTGAATCTGGTCATTTCAATATTTCTCTGACAATATCATAGGAGATGCTACAATAAACAATACTAGCACAGCAAATTTTATAAATAGCAACATAGAGTCGCAACCCCAAATATGTTGAACTTGCAATAGTATTCTTGTCATATTCATGTTAGAATAATGCGTCCAAAGAGTCTAAAAAGGAAAATGTCTTATATCTGTTTTTCTCTCCTCTCTTAGGTAGCAGCTGCTTTGGTAAATGTCCCTCGCTGTCACCGTGTCTGCAGCAAATCTTTCACCTGGCAGGCTGGAAGTGGCCTTCACACACACACACACACACACACACACACACACACACACACACACACACACACACACACACACACACACACTCGGACAGAGCTCAGGTAGCTGTTAGCTCTGAAAATGTCGCAGTAAATAACACACAGGGTGGGACAGACAGCTGATGTGAGACCTTGTGTGTGTGTGTGTGTGTGTGTGTGTGTGTGTGTGTGTGTGTGTGTGTGTGTGTGTGTGTGTGTATGTGACCATGTTTATAGTGGCAGAACGACCTTCACGCCACCAGCTAATTCCATCACTATACTACCCCCATTCCCTTGTCTTTTATACACACACACATTCACTGCTGTGATGTGTGCGAGCCAGACAGGACTGAGTTTTATGTGTGCCTTGCCATCAAAATTGTGCGTACAGGTTCAAAGGGAAACCAGGCAGATATCTGACTTCATAAAGCAGGCTTGTTCCAACCAGGAACGATATTGTAACCGATTTTCTCGGACACACACAAACATTCATTCTCGTTCAACACACTTCAAGGAAAAGGGGATGAATTATGGATGCACACACTGTCACTCTGCAAATTTGCAAATTTGTGGGTGTTTGACAAGCTGTAAAGGGTGCAAGTGTGTGTGTATGTGTGTGTGTGTGTGTGTGTGTGTAGGATGTTCTTATGCAAGCATTATTCATCTTATCAGTCTTGACATGTCTTTACATTCAAGAGGAAACACTCAGATTTGCTTCCAGTCAATCATCAACTGAGCAGGATTACTACACAACCACATACAGTAGTGAAGTATTACCACACCACTCGCTACCCCTTCAGGATTTAAGATTTGAGGTACAGAATTGTGTTTGCACTTTAACCTTAATGCACCACCACCTCCAAACTCCTGAAGTGAAGTAGAGGGGCAGAACAATAAACTGAAAATCAGTAGTTGCAGTTCGTCTTCCTGTAGCACTGGTGGCAATGATATAAGAACACAACGTGTGTGTTAGGTAGCCCAGAACACTCTGGAAAGCTTTTCTCTGCTGGTTTCCGAGGTGTTCAGCTCCTCATTCAGCTGCTGGCAACAGGACTAATGAAGCGGACACACACACACACACACACACACACACACACACACACACACACACACACACACAAACACAGTCTTCCTAGTAGGCGGTCCACTACATTACCAGACAATATGGCAGTAAGACTACCCAAACACACATAAAAGCCACAAAAGAGAGCAGGCAGGCCTGGCTCTGACCTGAGTATCACATAGCATTACCCAGTGTTCTGACACAGGGCGAAACTTGGCCAAACAGGGCCTTCCAACTAGCATGATTTGTACTGCAGGGCCAATATGGCCGAAATCAAGTCTCACTTTTTTAACTCAATTTAAATGAAGGAGCAGCCAAGGCTAAAGAGGACCTCACTTTAGACTGATTTCCACTGCAGAGCCACACTAACCAAGATGTACTCAGTGACCTGTGTTTTCCAACCAAGGCTAGTCAGGCTGGCTCGCTCAATATATGACTAAAGAACAATATCAGGCTAATGAAGTCTGGTGTGCAAGACAGGAGCAACAAAGGCCATAACGGTCTAAGAAAGGCCTTCGCGCCATGATTAAATAGAGCTTTCCGATGCTGAGCTACTGCAGAGCTATACAGTGCTAGCCAACACATTCTTATTAGCCTGCTTAGCTCTAGAGTAGAAGAAAGTCTTTCCAGGACTTTTCTTCACCCATCTTCCCACTGAAATGGTAATAAAGGGCTTTTCGAGGCTTACTTATTAGCTTAGGTAAAAATGCAGGCGAAACCAAGGCCATAAATGGCTACTTTTCAGCCTGGATGTCCACTGCAGGGTGAAATGTTGCTCTACTAAGGCTCTACTGATTAGCTTGGTTTTCACTCGTGGACTAACCAGAATTTTTTAACCTTTAGTTTTTGATTCTTCCTTTGAGTGCTTAAAACATTGGTAATTTTCTGTGTTATGCAAACCTTAAAGCTTTACTGCGTAATGTTTTGAATGGGGGGCTGTGCACGATCACAGAAGGCTTGTATCATGTGGACGCGCCAACAGTGTTGTTGTCATTACTTAGAATTCCTCATGGGGGCGACAGAAACTATGTACTACAGCTTTAAAGACTTTTTTTGCACCAGCTAAATATGCTTTAGTTCCTAGAAAGTCAATAATGCTACTGATAGCAGGGAGATCAAAGGTCAGTCTTTAATTCTCTTTTTCAAAATCATATCTCAGAGAAGTAGACTATGTCGACATCTGCTTTCCTCTGCCTAAATACTGACTCTTTTTACTTCTCTATCTCTCTCACCCACTCCCCTTACCTGTCTCTGTCTCTTTTGTCTAATTTCTGTCTTCCCATCCCAATCGTCTTCCTCCTGAAATCACCTGCAGAGGAATCGATAAGCTATCAGACCATGAAGACTCCCAGACTCTCTCTCTCTCTATGTATTTCAGGCCGTGTCAATTGGCTATCGGCCTGTTTGTGCTCCTCATCCTATCGGTGTGTGTGAGTGTGTATGCAAGTGTGTGCTGTCAAACTAAATCCCAGATTTGATTGACAAAACATCCATCACTCACTTATGGTAACTTGTACATGTCACTGTGTGTGTGTATGTGTGTGTGTGTGTGTGTGTGTGTGTGTGTGTGTGTGTGTGTGTGTGTGTGTGTGTGTGTGTGTGTGTGTGTGCATGTGTGTGTGTTGACCCTATAAGCCTGACAGCTCCAAACTATTGCTAGAACGATATTCAAGTGAAATGCCGCGTGGGAGGGGCATGACATCGAAGAGAATGCAAATGAATCGGAAAAGGAGAAAAGGGTGAAAGGAATGAATACAGTAAATGGAGAGAAAGGGAGAAAAGAGGGAGAGAGAGAGATACATTGCCAAAGAGCAAATGGGAGAGAGAATAAATGAAAAAGTGAAAAGAGTGAGAGAAAAAGGGAGATAGTTGAAACGAGGTCAGGCGCTGCTGAGAAAAGCACAAAGCCGAGCAGAGCTGAGGGGAAAGCATGAAGCATGAGAGAGAAACACAGGAGAGGTGTGTGCGTGTGTGCGTGTGTGTGTGTGTACGTGTGTTTGTTTCTAATAAAAGAGACTGAAAGGTGTGCGATGACAGGAAAGAGAGGTGTGTAGGTGGGCTTGAACACGGTGCACACAACCCATACACAAACACGCGGCAGGAGTTGTGTCTCCGTTGTACAGGAACACACACAAATACTTTCAACTAACACTTCCACCAACTACATGGCCAATTAGTAACTTACAAACTCAGTGACCCCCACTCAAATATCTTCCTACAATACCCAGCCCTGGTCAGAGAGCCCTCATGACTGCCTTAATGCTAATTCAGAGGCTTGTTCAACCCATGTACGAATGAAAGCAAATCTATGCTGCTTATATTTATTTTATTATTATTTTAGAACATATTTCTGCTCCAATAGCTCGCACCCACAGTACACAGGTTTTGGGTAAACCATTTCCAGAAGAACCCTGGGTAGTGATGCAGAGAAAACACATGTAGAAGAATTATATTAAGTGAAGTGACAATCAAACCAGGACAAGCTGATCCAGTCTGCAGTTCTCAAACACTCAACTGTTCACCTGTCAAGACGCTCCATTGACATTCAGTGTCCAACAGCAGGAGGAGACAGACATACATATGCTATACACACACACTCATACACACACACAAACGTTTACCCACGTAAACACATTATTGACCACGCTCTGCACACATAGCCTATAAAAGCTCCCTGCACATGTTCAAAAGCATGCACACTCACCATGAAAGAATTTGGCTTTTTACCCATATTGCATCACAGTAGTATTTCCCCCGTCAACAGCATCCCCGCCTTGATGATGTATGCGTAAGAGGGAAACAATGAATGAGAGAAAAAAAAGGGATACTACACACTACGGCATGGGTGTGTCAATGTTCCGAGTGCAATCAACAAGACGCCACTTGTTTTTTTAATCAGTTGATAGGGATAGGATAGCACAGACAGACAGACTGAGGGTGTGAGTGAGAGACAGACAATAATAACGAGTCAGAGTTGATTTGAAATCATTTCCTCATTAGCCTGAACCCGATGCTCCCCACAGGCAGGTCTCACTTTTGTGATTACAGAAATTAATGCAAATAAGTGGATTGATCTCATCTGACTGAGACATCACATCAACAGAGCGCAGGTGAATTTGGACAACTATGACTCACATGAAATGGTTTGTTCCCACTTTGTGAACATTATGCACCAACAGAAAACAAACACCAGCAAGCTGAAAAACGCATGTTGACAAAATCAGCAGAAGCAATGAAGCATCTTATGACTGCAATAATCAGAGAAAATGTGTAATAACTCCAAGAGGAACTGACTATTGCGCACAAAATGAATCTTGTGTTGTTGTTTGATGGTCCTGGCTAATCTTACTGCCGATTATGCCAATCTGCAACTATAAAACGGCAATATTGGATATTGCAATCAAAGTCACATGGGCTTAAGCTAGTTATTATTATTAGTAAACTGTCACTCAGGCGGTCTGGTAGACTGTTGATATAATAGTTAGCGACTTTCAGTGATATCATATTGTGATGATAAGATCATATTTTGTTCATGCTCTACAAAATCCAGCAGTCTAAATGAATAACTGCAAGAAAATTGTGATTCAGAAAGGTAACAAAATCAGATTCGGAATTCAGTTCACTGCATTTAAAATTGTACATAAAATTGGCATCATATGCATCAATATTAGAAAAACATGCTTATAGACTGCAACCATATTGCCCATGCAAAACTGTTACAAATCAGAGAAAGGTGTCTCAATGTTGTGGCTGAGCCTTTGGTTTCATTACAAAGCACCGAGGAAGCAGATGTACACTCGTCTATAAATATGCACACGTAAGCATTTATGCACGTGTGTAGTGTGTGTGGAATGCTAGATCACCGCAGCACTGAGCACTACGGTCACGCAAGCCTGAGCAGCCTTTGGGAAGTAGGTCAATGAGTGAGAGAGAGGGGAGAAAAAAAAAAGAGAGGAATGGAGAGAGAACGGAGAGAGAAAAAATCATGACGAGATAAAGGGCGGAAGAAGAACACACGCAAAGGGAGGCCGTAGGGAGTTGTTGCAGTGGAAAGTTACCAGTTAGAAACAAGCTTTAGTTTTACTGGGAACATGAATACACACAGCATGTATCATGTGCTTGTGTGTGTGTGCAGTAAATATGTGTGTGCCAATGTGTTTGTATATGCATCCCAAAGGCCATTAATGGCCTCACCCACCTTCCTCACTCTCCCGATATATGCAGGTAGAAGCCTGCTGCTTGCTTTCAACCCACACACATGACTCACACACAATTTCTCAAACACACACACACCTCTAAACTTTCCATCACTAAACCCTGCACAGGCGCCTGAGCCCATCACTGCAAGCCAACTCCACCCTAATGTGTTTTTAATTCAATCTTTATTTGTCAGGGACAGTACATATTAATAAACATTTCTGTAAATATGTCAGAATTGGCCAAAAGGCTAGTTTTCATCTGCAGTCCCTGGCCAGATGTTACAATGAAAAAACAATGATAGGCATCCTGACATGAGCATGACATTAAATACAAATATAAATGTGCACTAGATAAAATCACATTACATTTTTGTTTACAACAACTAACATTACATTCCATTGCAATAAAACATTTTTTTTTTTAATTATCAGTGAAATTATATCACATTATCAGGAGACTATACCCCAATATCAGGGTTATTGCATTGTGGTAGGGCTGGGCAATACGTATATCGATATTATATCGTTATTGTGATATGAGACTAGATATCGTCTTAGATTTTGGATATCGTCATATCGTGATATGACGTAAGTGTTGTCTTTTACTGGTTTAAAGGCTGCATTACAGTAAAGTGATGTACTTTTCTGAACTTACCAGACTGTTCTAGCTGTTCTATTATTTGCCTTTTCCCCACTTAGACATTATGTCCACATTACTGATGATTATTTATGTAAAATCTAAGTGTGAAGATATTTTGTTAAAGCCCAAATTCAAAAGTCAACCCTAGAATATCGCCACAATATCGATATCAAGGTATTTGGTCAAGAATATTGTGATATCTGATTTTCTCCATATCTCCCAGCCCTACATTGTGGACGCCGACAGAGAGGCAATTTATTAAGATCTGATGAGTTATTACAATAGATGGCAGTCGCTAAGTTACTACCAGGCTTGTAAATGATAATCTCTATTATTTTGTAGCCTGGAGATAGAATCCCGGTTAGTGGTTCCAGCTGTAATTGAGAGCTACAAATATCTAGACCCACATGGAGATCTTATAGTAATTATGATTGAACCAGACGCCACACACAGGTTAAATGTGTGTGATGTGACAGTGACGAGTGCAGGTCTGTGCCAAGAAAACTATTTATAACACATACTCCTGGTTATAGCACACACACACACACACACACACACACACACACACACAAATGAACACAGGCATTATTGTGCCTTTCATCTGAGGAAGCGACATCTAAAAATAACAACAAATAGCTTTTAAAGTAGAGTAATGGAAGAGGAGAGGTGCTCAGTGTGTTTGTGCAAGTGTATGTGTACTACTGCATTGAACCATATCAAATAAAATGGTACTGAATGTAATAGGCCATGCTGCTAGATAACTGCAGCTATAGCTGTCCGAGTGTGTTTGAATGTAAAAGTGCTTGTTCACACCAGCCTGTGCTTGCCCTCCCCTGGCACCTGGTTGCCACGGCTGTATGCCATACTGGCATCTGTGTGAATGTGTGGGTGTTTCAGTGTGTGTGTGTGTGTGTGTGTGTGTGTGTGTGTGTGTGTGTGTGTGTGTGTGTGTCCTCTTGTCCTCATGATCCCGCACACCATGCCATGGAAATTTCCGTTAACCTTTTGTCTCATTTACACCAATACCCTTGAGATCACACACACGCACGCACGCACGCACGCATGCACGCACGCATGCACGCACACACACACACGCACACACACACACGAGGGTGCAGTAATATATGCTACAGTAGAGATAAACCAACTGTCATTGTGTCTAGACTACTAACAGACCTGCTCATGAGACAGTCTCATGATGATTATGACGTCTGCTACTTGTGTTTCCACTACCACCACTTTTACTACTACTTCTACTGCTGCTACTACAACACTGCCATTATTACTACTACAGCTGCCTGAAAAACAACTACTGTTGACAGTAGAATACTATCTTACTGCTGCAGGTAGTATACTCCTACTACTTACCAGTTACCACCAGTACTGCTGCTTCTACCACCACCACTACAGTAAGTGATACTCAGGGCCCCAGGAAGCGCGCCAGGCTTTGAAGCAAATTGAACATATAGCAGCCAAAACGGTGGAATTGCAACAGGGTGTAAATACTTTTTCCCCATATACTTACATGGCAAAGAGATGTCTGTAAATCAGTGGATACGTTTTTTGAGCATCACAACCCTCTTGTTTCGTTTCACTATCAGAATTTGGTCCCCATTCAAGTTAGCGGAGTGCTAAACCAGAAGTAGCTGGCTCGGCCGTCAGAGGTCCCTAGTGCGCCTGCTCAGTGCCGAAGTAGTGCCGATCATCCAGGACATTTTTGGCTCCATTTTTTTTTCACAACCACCGTCTGATCTGCTGGCCACTGAGCAGCTCCACTGGAGCAGTTGGGGTTAAGGGCCTTGCTCAAGGGCACCTCAATAGTGGTAATGGGGGAGGGACAAGCGCTGCTCTTTCACTTTCCCACCCAGATTTTATCCTGTCGGTCTGGGGATTGAACCGACGACATCCCGGTCACAAGCTCGCTTCTCTAACCTTTAGGCCACCACTGCCACGATAGCTTTGTGTGCTAATGAGCAACTCTCATAGCAAAGAACGGGGCTCGGCCTCGAACACTGTATCCATTTCCTATGGTAATACTACTGCTGCTTTTGCATTTGCTACTACAACAGCAGCTGCTGCCACTACTAGAGTGAAAACCAAACTACTAATGATGCTGCTTCTTACGTAATGCAATCATTTTTGCGACTATTACTGCAGATGCAACTACTTGTACCATGATGTACTATTAGCAGAGCAAGTACAAATATTAAGCTCACATCCCTGCTGCTGCATTACTCTCTCAAGCCCAGCAGAGGAACTGCTTAGAAACTCTGCATAACCCATGAATGCACCGTGTAATCCCTAACCTTAAGCAGCATGAGTCGTAATCACATACAATAATCCAGCTGGACCAGTGGATTATTGGGAGGGAAATGACATACTGGTATGTACATTTTGGTTGGCAGACCAGCAGTATGTTGTGTGCGTGCGTATACACGTGTCACCTAGTTGGTCCCGTGTTGGTGTCCGAGGAGCGGCGATGAGTTTGTGCAGTTGGGCGCTCGCCCATCCATGGTCCAGACATCTTTACAACTCGATCTGTGTGACGGCTAAGTGGAGACGAGCCCCAGCCAAAACACTGGCAAAATGTCAAGGAGAGAGAGAGAGACCTACATTGTGGGCTGTGGCGGAGTCCAAACCAATAACGGAGCAGCATTTACACCTCCAGCCCTCGCACAACTCTCATTCATCCCCCATGATTTATTACACTGTTGCACAGCGTCAAAGGCTCAATTTTAAGAACACCACAAAGTGTCAAAGTCCAAATCTTCTAACTGTACCTTTTTAAGTTCAAATCACACTTTCTAAAGCTGAGGACAACATTAAAACATTATTGTTCAAGCTTTAATATAAACCCTGTTTTAAACTAAATTCAATATTTCTATAATTTGAATCATAAGCATTATAAAAGCTCCCCTTTTTGCAGTATCAGTCCCTTAAAACAAACACAATTTGTTAACAGTTCAATAGGCATCAGAAATCACAATACAATTGACTTAGAATGATTTTAATTACTTTATTTACTACTACAAATTATTATTATTATTAGCAGAAATACAGTGGTATAATTTCATTTAAAACAGAAGGGATTAATGCCAGTAAACAGTGTGAAATCCTCAGATTCTCAACATCCAATCCCTCCCAATTTGACTATTTCTTATATGCTTCAAATGCCACTTATTATACATGTGGAGAGCCGGCTAACATCAAGATCTGTGCGACGCTGACATGTGGCTGTGGTATCAGCATCCCTCTCATCTCATCTGCCTCTCATCTCCTCAGATTTTAGGAAGAGACACAGCCCTCGGTATGCTCTTTTTGCTTTTAATATAAAACATTTCCCTGGTGGCTGACCGTGTGATAAATCAGGTAACAGAGGAGGAGAGCTTTCAAAAAATAGGGCAGCCAGCTAGCTCGGCAACCGCTGGGCCTCCACGTGTCCCCACACAGCCTTGAGCTGCTGGGTGAGATTGGATTCCCTCTCCTTCAACCCTTTCCTATCTCCCTCAGGTGTTGTATAAAAAGCTTCTGTGTGTGTGTGTGTGTGTGTGTGTGTGCAGAGAATGGCAAACGTTCATGTTGACACTATCAATATAGCAACCAGGTCCCTGTGATGAATACTAATATGCAAGTAAAGGTTAGCTAAGGACAGATGGCCTACATACATACACATCGGCACATGCACACAAATGTCAAAATGATACGTGCTTTGATTAAAGGAAAAAAAAAACGCCTGAGACGCGATGTGATCACGTGAAATATGCACACACTCATCCCGTGCCTCTACCTTACATGGCATCCTACGTGCATAGAAGAATAGGGAGTCGTAACACAACACAAGGCCACTTTATCGATCCTCTGAAGCAAAAACTCACTGACAATACACACAGTAAATAGGTTGATTTTTGAAGCAACCTGACAACCTGAACGAATATTTACACAGAAACACAAAGACATGCAAAGTGTGCTGATCACGAGACAAACACAACACATTAAGGTAAAAGAAAAGAATGCAAAACATGGCCAGATTATCATGTTAGGAGGCGCAGAGCAAACTCCACATTGTGTATGCACCCAGTTGCCTCCGAGTCCCCCGTGAGCACAGTGCTTTCTATGCCCAAAGAGCCAGAAACCAACCAGTAATCCTATCCTGGAACAATGCTACTTGGCCCCACGTGGTCTTCATTATAGGAGCATTTCCAAAACAGCAAAAGTTTTTTTTCTGTAGTGCAAAGCCCACAGCAGCAAGCACAGTTATGTATCCGAAAGACAGTGACAGTGAGCCAGTGAGCCGCAAAGGTTAAACCTTATGTAAATGATGGTTTTTACAATAAATAACCTAAAGGATACATTCTCTGTGGTCTGCTGAGTGTCTGAATGTGGCAGAACGATAAGAACCATAAAAAAGAGGAGAGCAGGAAGGAAATATGATGAGAGGTGATAACAGTGAATCACAGCACTGACTGTAAAGTATTTAATCTGTATTAAAAATATAGTCTGGAGAGAGACAGAGAGAGAGAAACGAGATGGAGGAGAAATTTACATCCTCACATCCCACTCTGATTTGAGTCACAGCGCGAGCGGCAACAACCTGGAACAGTGACGAACCGAATAGATTTTCATATAAATTAAGACAGCAAAAGGCAGACGATGAATACCTAATAAGACACTTGCTCCCTGGTGTCGCTTCTGCTGTTTGCATCTTTTTTTCTTTCCCTCATTTCTTCCTCTCACTGTATCTGTTCTCTCTGCCTCTCAGTGTAACACACGCAACCAAGCCATTGTGCGCGTTGGACACTTTGCACGGTTGAGTGCTGCTCTGCTACTCCACCTCGGGGGGGGGGGGAGCAGAAAATCCTGCAGCGTGCATGCAAGATAGGCTGCAAACTGGATTTCGAGATTCTGAGGCAGTTCCCAGTCTATAACGACCTGTCCTGTCCTGATCTGAGAGCAGTTTCATTTTTCAATTTCCTTGGTACTAGGGCTGCTCGATTATGGAAAAAAATATAATCACGATTATTTTGGTTAATACTGAAATCACGATAATTTAACACGATTACTTGTTGACTTCTGGAAAGATGTTGCAGTTATTGAACTTAAAAAAACAGTGGGAAAAGTTACATAAATCAACAGTAAAAAAAAAACAAAGCCTTGATACTTTTCCTATTTAAACTTTATTTTTTCATTCAGAACACGAGAAAATAAGAGTTTACTTATAACTAATAATTGTTTTTCTCGATTATTCTGTTTTTGTGATCATTGGGAGCCGAAATCATAATTACGACTAAATTTCGATTAATTGCACAGCCCTACTTGGTACCGTACAGCAGGTTCTGTTATGGAAACCAGGCTGCAGAATAAGACTATACAATCTTCCAAATTAGGCTACAGAGAAGCAGAACAAAGGCCCGGATGTAGCCTGATATTGCCTTGCTAGTAGAAACCGATCTAATGAAGAATTACTGTAGTAGCTGTGTTTTGACCTAAAGCACACTGATCCTTTGCAAGCCTTTGCTATGATAAGTCATTCTGAAGGAAATGTCCCAGGTGATGATGAAGTACAGGAACTATACTGTATATATCCACAGTTTTGAAAAAAAAAAAAACATTGTTCCATAATAAGGGTCACTCTCTTTTGTTTGGAGCTTTTTATTTCGCAGCATGACACAGATAGGCAGATAGACTACCAGATACTTCAGGTAATGATGAAGCTAACAAGGCTATGAAAACAGGCTTTTCGTCTGATTGCACTAACGTTAATAACCGGAGCCTTTCACATTACGTCAGCACGCCAGGAGACATCTCATAGGAACCAGGAGATTACAGAGGCACTAAGAATGGGAAGAGAGATAACCGTAATCTTGATTCTGAGTTGGAAAATCATGATTCTTATTTAATCCAGACCGGTACAGCCCTAATGTGAGTATGTGTGTGTGTGTGTGTGTGTGTGTGTGTGTGTGTGTGTGTGTGTGTGTGTGTGTGTGTGTGTGTGTGTGTGTGTGTGTGTGTGTGTGTGTGTGAGGGTTAGCTGCAGCCGTGCCAAGCGGGCCTGAGTGAGCAGCTGACGAATCACCACTCAATTAATTATTGAGACACCCCTAACCTGCCTCTGCTTCGCGGGACAGCTAGCAACAGCAAGCTCAAACACGGAAACATACATACACACACGCAGTTTATGTTCCTCGTTTACAGGCACACACACTAATACAGGCCTGGGGGGGGGGGTCAGCGTCTAAGCCGGATGCCTGATGAACCTCAGAGGGATTTGGGAGGAAGCAGCCATATTCCCAGCGCCCATCTCTGACGCACACACACACACGATGGGGATCAACCACACGTAAACACGCATATGGTTAACACACACACACACACATGCACACGCACACATACACACATGCCACCTCGGTGCAGCACCACAGTAACCCCCCAGTGAACAGCCAGGCTCCCACAGAGTTGGGTTTAGGAGACATTACCAAGACCAGAGTCAATTTTAGCGACAATTGCTGAACGATTAATTGCATTTTTTTAACCACGCAGGTTGCGATTAGACTCTGGTCACGTGACACGCGAAAGTAAAGCAGTCTGCGGAGGAAGCATCAACTTGGCATGTTTGGCGTATCTACCTTGACCTGTTGGACACTGGTCACAGGCTCAACAGAGCCCGACAGCGGAACAGTACGCCTTTAAAAAAGAAGGCATGTTTAATCTACCTAATATTGTGTTTGTCATACTGTACAGTGATGTATTGCTTGTCTTTTTTTAATATTACGGAAGACAATGAGCTTATAAAAGAATCACATATTAAATCACAATCGCAATATTGGTTAAAAAATGATTTATTAAATTCGATTTTTTTTCAAAATCATTCAGCCTTACTAAAAATGTAACTGTAGTAGATGATTTATATTTTTCTACCCATCCTGTAAAATATACCGTAAATTCATGCATGCGTGTGTGTATACATGCAAGTGATGCTCATAAGCTCAAGTGTGTGTAACAGTGTGAGTATGTGTGTGTGTATGTGTGTGTGTGTGTGTGTGTGTGTCCAGTACACGGAGACAGAAGGGACTGGTGAGTCACTGCAAGGCTGCAAGATGAACACATTGCACTGCAGCACTGCACATCACGACTCAGACTGACGGAACAGACACAGAGAGAGAGAGAGACAATGACAAGGAATTGGGAATAAAACAGGGAACGAGGGATACAAAAAAAAACTCAAAGAAAACGGAGGACAGTCGCAACAAAATCAGTGGACGGAGAAGAAAACATAAAATGTAGCCAAAGAGAGTGTGTGTCGTCTATCCCTGGCACAGTGCAAATCCCAGTCACTGCCAATAACACCTGTATCCATCACTCTCAGGTGAAACTTCAAAGCCTTGTTATTTATACACCTGTCTGTCTGCCTGTCTACTTCGCCGTCTGGATCCTTCACTCTTCTCTGTCACTGTCCAATTTTAATCGGATTTATTGGGCCCCATCAAGAAAGTGATGTGCCTGCCTGCTTGCAGACTCACTCTAGATGCATTCTAAGGGTGCTTTTATATACCATGTAAACCAGAGACTGATAAGTGATCATTAGGGTTTCATTCAAACCAATATCGATGCCGGGAGATACTTTATAATCTCATTAACATTTTTATTGCCATCCTCTTTTGCCTCGCCATCAGGCCAGCCAGGTTTCTACAGAAGACGTAACACTAAATTTAAAAGGAGTAATCCACACGTTCTTTCTTTGTTTTTGCCTCCATCTTAAGTACTTGGTGCTCTGATATTCTTTCTCACTGCTCATGTTAACTTCCCAACTGTGTTGTTAATATAACCAAAAAGGAAAATAAAAGCAGAACTTTTTGTGTGGGACGTAGAGTAATTCAAGTCTAAAATATGACTTTAAAGCTTTTAAAAACTTGACAAAATGATGTCTGTCTATCCCTGCGGCATCACACTATCAAGCCAAATGTGGTCAGAGAGAGACTGTGTGACTTCCGATCCAAAACTGGATAAGATTACCTGATAGGCAGGGATGAGAGCTGACCGCCTGCTGTGTAGGAGACACACACACACACGGAGGCATCATGGTTATAGAATAAAGTGCTGACTGACAGTCTGAGGCTCTATAGGGCCACACAGCAGCACACTATTGGCTTAAAGCATTATTAAGTTTTCCATTTGGTGCGTGTAGGCGTCGTTTCAGAGACACAATTAATGTTTCAAACACTTGCGAGCTGATTAGTTTACCTTACTTGGTAATAACATGTAACTTGGGGCACAGAGGAGACAACAATGGAATGGAATGGAATTTTTCAATTACTGACCTATTTCAACCTCCAACTCACATCTTGTTACGCCCTTAAACTGGGACTGCTCTGTTATTTGTGGGTTTCTTTTTATCACAATCTTCCAAATAAGTGTTAATTTAACAGGTGTGCAGAGCACACATGATCCACATGATGCAGTGGCTTTACATCCCAGAATTCATCAGCCATTTGGACTTTTAGATGCTGAAATTGTACAGTAGAATAGTGCAGCAGGATAACTTGGATGCACATTTTTACTTGACTTCGTGGACTTAACTTCAAAATAAACTTAGCAAAATTCAAGCACATGTAGTTGCCGCATTTCTGATCCGAGAGATGAATATGTGCTTTTCAAATGGCCACTGGGAGACTCAACATTGTCTCACTGGACACCAACATGTGTGCTTGAATTTACATGTGACTTTCTCTTCAAGAGCCAAGTTGTTTAACAGCAAACAGGCAAAGTAGAGTAACTGACAAGCCACGGCTAATATTGTACAGGCCCGTTCCCCATGGCTGGTTGCGTCTTGTTACAGCAGGATGTGGTGGTGACTGACGTTAAGTCGGCCTGATCTTCAGTCAATCCTCTGGATGGACCCCGACCGACCTTAAACACCCGGTCAATGATTAGCATTGAAATAGGTCTGGAAGTCCACCTGCACTCTAAAATAACCTTTCAATAGCTCCAGTCAGTTGGAGATAGAAGCTATTTTACTTTCTCTGAGAACAGCTGACTATGTTACTATCAGATTTGACTGTCTCAAATAAATGGCAAAGACATGGTTTTTCTGCTCTGCTTAGTCAACTGATCGGAGCTTTTATCTCAATCAGCTGCAATGTAGCATCATGAAACTACAGTATACTTTCTTACATTTAACATATGTAGTATCAGTATATCAAACTGTGTTCACTGTGTCGACGTGCTCTACTGACAACCACACTTTTGCTCTTTGAGTGCAGTGCATTCAAACCAAAGAGTGGCGCATCGGCCGACCAATGAGGCATCTAACGATCAGCTGTGGTCAACCAAAAGACATTGTTATAGGCTTGAGAAAAACATCAAATCCTCCGAGGCCCTTATAGCTCTCCACAGGAAGAAATGTAAGTGCCTAGGTACATAAACTGACAACAACAAAAATGAGCTTTGACGTAAACTCTGAGTCTATTTTTATGTCAACAGGAAGATGACTGTGTTACCTTACAGATCCATCACACAATCAGTCCTGACCGTCACGGTAATTTGGTCAAAGTGGCCAGTAAAATGGCTGTTAGCAGCAGACTTTCTTGTCATTTTTAGCCAACAAATCACACGGAAAGAAAACTTTTTTTTTTTTTTTTGCAAATCAGGACCACCAAAACTTTGCAGCAACATTTAGGCTAATCTTTAGTCCCCTCGCGGTGCTCATTGGATCAATTGCTTCTTTAACTGAGAAACCTTTGATGCCAGACCAATCAGTCAACTCACTGAACTAGGTGGATACAAAGGTGTGGACCCAGGCAACGCAACAGGTTCACGTTTCATTGGTTCCACGTGCAAGAAACCCATTTTATTTGAATAATATCATGAAATACAGGAAGATAGAAAAGGGACAGATTATGAATGTGTGAGTGACAAAAAGACAGGAAGTGGAAAGAAGAGAAATGACAGTAAGCATGTGTACTGTATGAGTGAGTGAGAGGGGGGAGACTATGAGAGAGAGGGAGAGAGAGAGAGAGAGAGAGAGAGAGAGAAGAGAGAGAAAGAGAGAGAGAGAGAGGAGAGAAGCAGTCACATGTTAGGAGGAGGAGGGGGGAGGGACTGCCTGTCACTCTTCTACGTCACAGTTAACGCCTCCCTCCCTCTCTCCCTCCACCTCTCCCTCCCTCCACTACAACTCACATGACTGCAGCAGCCCTGTTCTGTAACTCCAGTCACGAGGATAGAGTAGTATTACAATAACCAGCCGGCAGGGGCGAGCTGCGTGGACACACACTGAAGGAGAGAGAGAGAGAGAGAGAGAGAGAGAGAGAAAGAGAGAGAGAGAGAGAGAGAGACCAAGGGAAAGGCACAAGCCAGCCCTAATAACCCCGAGTAAATATTAACATATTAACACTGCGTTTGTAGAATAGATAACCTTATCAGACTACACATGAAGAAAGAACTTAAGCAGTTATACAATGTGCAATTTGATTGGTTTCCTGTTCTACACTCCAGTTGCACTCTGTCTTTCTCCGTCTGTGTCACTGAAGGACTTTGCAGCAAACCAGCCTTACAATCCTGAGAAGAAATAACTGCAAATTGTACAGCAACTATACGAGCATGCATGTCACTATTGCCTTTAACTTTAAGGTTGTTAAAATCATCTCATTGCATGCTGTCTGGCAGTATCATATATATCCTTAATCAGCTTGTCCCGGCTCTTTCCTGAAGCTATATGATGTTTCCACTGAGTGAAACATTTAAACCCAAGATTCCTAGAGTCGCACCATACTATCAGATGGGAATACTCTAGGTGTATACATTCACATCACATTTCCCCCAAAATTCTGCCTGACAAATTTGGTATATTTGGGAACTTTACGATCTTAACTAGAAGTTAAAATAAAGGTATGTACTGTAGGTTTGAACAATGAGTTCTAGTAATGACTGTCCAACCAGAGGGCCACCGCTTGTCTGTTATGCTGAGTGATCATAGGACATGATAACATAACATTCATGTAGAAACATAACATATTGATGTAGAATGTCACTATCTAGTTATTACTACAATGTGTTGTCATATTGTAGTAATTGGTGCATTTATTTCCTCATGGTGGACGAGTTCCTCTCATTTACCCCATAGATACATCTGTCTGTATGCGTTTGTCATGTGGAAGCATGTCACTAGGCTACTGCAGGTTATTAATAGCCCACCGTTTCCCTGGATCCCACCACACACTGAATTAACCTGCTTTAGCTGCCAATCAGTTGTGACACCCCCCCATCACAACCTCCGATGACCGTGCTTCAGAGCAATAATCACCCCGACGCAATCTTACGTCACACTATGATGCAGTAACACCGGGGGTCCTGTATTTAAACGATAGATCGTTTAATGGGTTTACGTGCACGGTGTAGATCCGTGCGTATTTCGGAAGTGCGACTTTACAACTGGGAGGGCGATGGACATAAGACGTGATACGAATTTTAATTTCTCACCAAACCCGGTTCAGAAATCTGCTAATTTGTTGTTTATTTCCATGTACGCAACGAGGCATAAATCATATTATACAGCCTATGGGCTATTGTTAATAACCACCCTCTCCAAGAACGTTCGGCATACATGTTAGGTACAAGGCATCACTTCATTTTGATGAAATCTCAACTTTTATAATTGGTAAACGCCACTCGCTACCGCACTCAGCGGGGTTCTTGAGTAGGAGATTGTATTGGGATTAACAGGGGAGCCAGTTATAAAAGTTCAGATAATGTTTAAATACGGGTTACTTGGTGGGTTGACCGTATCTCGAATTCAATTAAACATCGAATTCATCCATTTAAAAGAAGCACTATATGTTCAAGTTGTTACGTGATTGCCAATAAGCAAAGAACGCCAGAATTGCAGTGATTTCCGAACGCAGTTTGGAGTCTTAACGCGTTCTTGAAATTCGGTGCAAAAATCAATTCCCTGCACCCCCACAGCAACACCGTGGGCTATTAAACTGTATGTCATCGTCACCCCTTCAGACCCACAGCCCAAGAATCCGTTTTTAATTTTGTTATAGCCACAGCAAACAACCGGGTGAACCATGCAGACAAACGTTTTGTAACCGTTCCCTAACGATTACGCAAACGATTATGAAAACATAGAATTGCACCGACTTTCTCAGCTGACCAAAAACCCACTGTCTGCTCCGCATCTCATTGCTTTGCAGAACCTCGTATGATACACTGACCAATATGACGAAATTACAGTCAGAATCATCGGTGGGAAACGCTCAACTTTAAAGCGCACCGAACAGCCTGCAGTTATCCAACACAGAGATCCCGCTAAGCTTCGGTGCCGTGGCAAGCAGCTTATAATGGAGTGGAGAAGTAACATTACACATCACTGATGGTTTGCAGTGTTTCCCCAAAGAGACGCTTTATTAAACACAAGTTCCTATTTAGCGAGAAAAAAAAAAAAAAAAACATATCCCACCAGCAGAGCCCAATGCATCAACCGAAATACGTAGCCTACACGTCTTTTCTCTGCACAGTTTTTAAAGCAAAGCAGTCCTGTAGACAGTGAATAAGTATCATAATGTCATAATATCATAATAGTCCTTCAAGGCCAAGTCCATATGCTTCCAGCGGCGCACCACGTGTCTCCCGGCACTGACATTAAAACTTCCCTCAAGAATGCGTCAAAAGTTTCCAAAGCCCCCCTCTGCATACCAAATAATCCTTAGCAAGCAGCAGCACACCGGCCGCTCTCCGCTTCTAGCACCAACACAACGAAAAAAGACATTTCATCGTTTTAATCCGTCAAATTCCCTCATTGCTCATGGCTGATGACATTTCCTCAGATAAACACGTGAAAGCCAGACATAGTAGACATTCACACACACACACACACACACACACACACACACACACACACACACACACACACACACACACGCGCGCATGCAGACCGAGACACCGGTCGCACTGTGCCTGGGAGATGCTGCTGTCAAGCGGGGCGAAAGCCTCACATCAACCGGGCGTAGCGTGCGCCACGGCCGGCGACGTGCAAAGGCGCACCCCGGTCTGGAAAGCCCAAGGTTTGGTGTGTCCAAAGAGGCCTGAATCTTACCTGGCTGCCGGAGTTTTCTGTCAGGTAATTGAAGACAAAGGACGAGAGTTCCTCATCTAATAGTGGAGCGCAGTCCGCCATCTTCTACTGAATGAGGAGCCGTGGAGTCAGAGAGCGGAGTATAGCAGCAGGAGGAGGGACAGGGGGAAAGCTGCCTGCAGGGGGCGCATCTGTTTATACACAGAAACAAACCAAGTCATTAAAGACATGCGGTTACCCAAAGTGGGGTCTGGGGACCTCCAGGATTCAATGCAATGGCTCCAGGGGGTCCCACAATAAAATGAGGATTCATTTAATTTCATTGTGATTGAATTAAGCAAAAATTATTGCCCATCAAAGAAAAAAATGTACTGGCAGACAGACAGACAGACAGACAGACAGACAGACAGATAGATAGATAGATAGATAGATAGATAGATAGATAGATAGATAGATAGATAGATAGATAGATAGATAGATAGACAGACAGACAGATATACAGATAGTAGGGTTGCACGATATTAACTAAATGTGATATTGCGATATCGACTATGAATATTGCCATATCAATATTCATTTGGATATTTTTAAACATATGTAAAATTACAAAAGTTATTGGAAAATGCATCAAAATAGATTCATAACAAATTAAACAAGTTTTCTTACAACACAAGGTTTATTTCAACTGACAGTCATATTGGACTGATGCAACATGAATAAATAAATAAGGACCATGTCTACAGAACAGGACATGTTCTACTGGTTGGACAGTATGAAATATATAAATAAAGACAACAGGACACAACTTTTATTTCACTTACACGGTCACTCTCTCAAAGTATTCACACCCGTGGTATGCTCCATAGGGTTTGTCACGTAGTGGACCCGTGCGCTGATGTGCACTAACGTGTGCAAGTAGCACGGTAACTGGCCAATGAAACACGATCGTTACAGCGCTTCAAGCGAGCTCTACATCAAACACAACTTAGCCACACACAGGGTGGCCGCGGGTCCTTAAAAAGTCTTAAAAAGTCTTAAATCACTTTCCCTAAAAATAAGGCCTTAAAAAGTATAAAATTGTCTTAAATTCAGATTGGATAGGTCTTAAATATGTTTGTGTCATGCAACCGCGAAAATGCAGGCAATCTGTCTGCCAGCCAGGTCGAATATTTTTTACGCAAGGTTACCCCATTTGTACATGACCTATCCCCTGACCAATTGGCTATCCTAACCTTAACCGTAACCGAGGTCAAATGCCTAACCCCTACCAATCGAGCTGCTTCGTGGGCGGGTCTTGGCGTGGCCATAGTCAGTGGGATTTGCAATTTCTCCGCATACAGGTAATACAGCAATGGTTGATAATTGTTCAATTACAAATTGCTTGAAAAGAACGAGTATTATTGGTTAAGGTCGGTGCCTGGGAATGTTTATGAAGCGAACTGCGTTATGCGTCGGAAGAATTTCAAACTTGGTAAACTACGTACTACGTAAAGGCTCGCCAGCAGCCCGTAATTGCTAGTTTCTGCTACACCATTTCTACCGCTAGAAACGATGTCAATGCTACAACGCTGGATGTTAGGATGGGAAATCCACAGCCAACAATGCCAGCTGACCGCCAAGAAATTGTGGCTCTATGCCAACACTCCGAGCAGAGGTGATTTGGGTGCTGAGGACTGTGACAAGCCACAATTCCTACAGGTATAATGACAGGATTGAAGAAGTGTTCAAAGCAATGTTTCCAGATTCGGGGCTTGTACAGTCATTTACCTGTGGAAAGGACAAGACCAGATACGTTACGCTAAATTTGGACTGGCGCCATATATCAAAAAATAACTCATCACCTAAGTCCAAAAATGCGGTGCGTTTGTAATTATGTTCGACAAGACACTTAACCAGACAACCAAAAGCAAACAACTGGACTTGCATGTGCATTATTGGTTAAATGACAAGTGGTGCTCATAAGTTTGTGAACCCATGATAAGTTGACTAAAAAGAGGAATACTAAAATCATCTTTTGGAAATTGATCTTAATTCCTTAATTAAAAAAAGTAGGAAAAGTCCAACCTTTAAGGACACCAATTTTCTTTGTGAATAAATAATGTATCGTAAATAAATAAATGCTCTTCCTTAAAATACAGGGGGCTACAGATACAATGCATCCTGATAAAGTTCCCTTGGCCTTTAGAATTAATAAATATATTTATGGCACACTTACTTTGAAATGCTGAAGTAGATCCTGGGCAGTTGCATGGCCCATGAACTGCTCCATATAATCTTGACTGGACATGGTCATTTAACCAATAATGCACATGCAAGTCCAGTTGTTTGCTTTTGGTTGTCCGGTTCAGTGTCTCGTTGAACATAATTACAAACTCACCGCATTCAAGTCTTAAATTTCATTTAGAAGTGGTCTTAAAAAGTCTTAAATTTAACTTGTTTATACCTGTAGCCACCCTGCACACAGCCGACGGACGGGACGCAGAGCTCCACAAAATAAACTAAATGTTGCATACTTATCGCTACACTTCGATATAATATTGCGCAACGTGTATCGTGATAACGATATTGAGTCGATATATCTTGCACCCCTAACAGATAGACAGACAGATACAGACAGACAGACAAACAGAAATACCGTAACAACCAACCATAACACAACCACTCATTTTGTGTAGCTCTGAATTGTTTTCATCTAAATGAGGACTATTGGATCCTAATCCTATAGCAAACAAGCCTGGCACAAAACAAACCTGGTTCCTGGTCAACTTCACTCATTATCACAACCACAAACAAAAAGGCCCTGATCATTCAGGACACACTGTATATGCCTTTGTTTTGAGAAGCCACCACAGACAAAAGTGTTGGATGTATCCCGATGCTGTTGCTGGGCAACTGCAAAATCAACTTCTGTCAGTCATTTAGCTAGCCTAGTTGATGACATAACCTGATGCTATGGTAAAATTGTAACTAAAGAAAGATCTCACCACCTATTTCAACACTGATGCAGCTTTCTTTTGTGTTTGTGACAAAACCCGGAGAGTAACCACCACTAAAACCTTTTTTTCGCTTATGAATGCTTTTCTCAACATCGTAAAACCTATTGGTAGATACACGTGAAGTGCATAGTGTGTAAAATCAATGCTACACGCTTCACATATTTTGCTTCTAAGTCACTGTAAAGTAGGTGCAAGGAGTTGCAGCAGCTGCAACATGTTGCAACTGGTTGTTTGACTTCATTTGTTGCTGCCTGTCTTGGATGTTTGTGTGATGGAAACATTCTAGCAGATATTTTGTAAAAAATGGTTTTGGCTATACAATTTCCCCAATAACTGTGTTTGATCAGTGTCATGTCTGTGAGTCATGCAGTTTACAAGAAGACCAAAGCATTAGGGATTGCATGTGATCCCAGAGTGACAGTGAGTGAGCAGGCAGTCAGCTTTATGTCAATATCATAACATGAAGGGAATGGGTAATGTCTGTATGTAGGTCGTTTGGTACTTTATTCAATGTGAAAATCTTTACACTGTTCTTTAAAATGAATCCCAGAATATAACATGATTATTATTATCATGCACCAAAGTTATTACATGATGCAATCTAGACTTTTATTGTAATGTAAGATTGTATGAAATTCTGTATGCCATTCTGTGCTGTTATTGCATTATGAGTTTCCACAATGCAGCTATTTCCACAAGCAGCTGATATAGACCAGAAGCGAAAATCAAGCATTAGGACACACAGACTAATAGTGGAAAGTGCAATGTTATCACTGCATTGCAGCACAGGGGTCGTCTGCTCTGTAAGTATGGGTGTGGATGTGTGTGTGATTGTATTTGTTGGTCAGGAAAAGGTTAACTGTCTGAGGCAGATGAGGGCCATAGAAGAGCTCTGTGCCTCTTTCAAACGCCTGGCTGACATACAATATGTGGGTTCAACTACCTATGTGTATATTTGTAAGAACCAATGTGATGTAAAACAAAATAATATTTTTAGGAAGTAGAGAAGTAAGAATGTGTTTTTCTTCTTCTTCTAATGTAGGTCTTATTTTTGTAGTTTTGAACATAATTTTCCAGTAACAATAACATAATACAGCACACACCAAAGTTAATGCTTTGGGATCTGGGATTGTAAAGCCATACAGGTTTACCAAACTATCTGTCAGAAACATCCAACCAGGGATGGAAAGAGTATTAGCCATGTAAAATTACGTAGGTCTGTTATAAAAAAGCGCTACACATTGCCTACTGTAGCAACATTGACGTCACATTTACAACGCTACATTTGTTTGTTGTTGTACTCACCTGTCTGAATGTCATTCTGCTCAACTGCTACAGGTTCATCTTTTCAGCTCATTCATTATTGTAATCTGTCCCAGTATAACCAGTCCACTAAGCCTCTCTGTCCCAATATAACCAGTCCACTAAGCCTCTCTGTCCCAATATAACCAGTCCACTAAGCCTCTCTGTCCCAGTATAACCAGTCCACTAAGCCTCTCTGTCCCAATATAACCAGTCCATAAAGCCTCTCTGTCCCAGTATAACCAGTCCACAAAGCCTCTCTGTCCCAGTATAACCAGTCCACTCAACCACTCTGCCCCAGTATAACCAGTCCACTCGGCCTCTCTGTCCGAGTATAACCAGTCCACTCAACCACTCTGCCCCTGTATAACCCGTCCACTCGGCCTCTCTGTCCCAGTATAACCAGTCCACTCGGCCTCCCTGTCCCACTGCACTGCACTGCAATGAAAGATTTCTGGGCGCAGCCACTTTCAGTTTTACCCCCAAATAAAATGGTTTAGACATTTTGGCTAAACTGTTGACTTGTGATTATTGCCCTGTCAGACCTCACTGGGATGTTATGTTCCCACACCTCAGCAAACATCCTACTCCACAGAAATAAGGATCAAAACTATTAAAACAAGTAAAACAAATGGTTGATAAAGGGCCTCACAAGTGTTGAAGTACAAGAGAGGGGCAAATATCCTGAAATGTGTGTGCATGTTGTTGCATATGTATGTGTCAAAAGAGAGGAAGTGTTTATGAGAGAAGGAAATGTGTGTGTATATTTATATATTTCTGTCTCTCTGTGTCATCTGATGACACATTATTATAACAAACAGAATTCACGAGCCTCCTCATCTTGATGAGACTGCAGGAAATATATATATATATACACACACAGTACAGGCCAAAAGTTTGGACACACCTTCTCATTCAATGTGTTCCTTTATTTTCATGACTATTTACATTGTAGATTCTCACTGAAGGCATCAAAACTATGAATGAACACATAAGGAATTATGTGCTTAACAAAAAAGTGTGAAATAACTGAAAATATGTCTTATATTCTATATTCTTCAAAGTAGCCACCCTTTGCTTTTTTTTGATAACTCTGCAAACCCTTGGTGTTCTCTCAATGAGCTTCATGAGGTAGTCACCTGAAATGGTTTTACTTTCACAGGTGTGCTTTGTCAGGGTTAATTAGTGGAATTTTTTCCCTTATTAATAAAAAAGCAAAGGGTGGCTACTTTGAAGAATCTAAAATATAAGACATGTTTTCAGTTATTTCACACTTTTTTGTTAAGTACATAATTCCATATGTGTTCATTCATAGTTTTGATGCCTTCAGTGAGAATCAACAATGTAAATAGTCATGAAAATAAAAAGGAAACGCATTGAATGAAGAAGGGTGCCAAATTTTTGCTTTTTAAAAAAAAAAAAAAAAAAAAAAAAAAAAAAAAAAAAAAAAAAAAAAAAAAAAAAAAAAAAAAGGTATATATCAAACTTTACATATATATATATATATATTCATTTCAATTCATAATCATCACTGTGGATCTCAGAATTTGTTTCTACTTGTCACATTGCTGCAATCAAAAGATACATAAAATAACTGCTCGTCAGGTCAAAAGCTCATGTACAGTCATGTCTGTTGAAGACAATACCATAAACCACACCTAGATCTCCTTATCACATATCAAATATGCATTACAGGAAAGAAAGTTCCTCATTTGAACTCTTAAACACTGTTGTAAAATAGCAGTTAGCAGTAGGTACTTTGTTTTCAATTTAGTTTGTGTGAGGAGACACATGCGATTCCATGTCCAGATATTTCCATCAGCTAAATTGAAGTTTCACTGCAAGAATATGTTTTGGGTATACAGCTGATTTAGGCATCAGGAATCAAAGAGTGCATTTTTGCCCATTTTGCACCAACAATCACACAGAGAGAAATCCATCAAGATCAAATTCTACAACCACAGGAGCAGGAAATAGACCAGAATGCAATGCAGTTACACAGCAGGTTTTGTTTTGAGTAAATGACAAATTGTGGCTTTTCTCTTCTTATCTCTATGCTGCAGTGCATATAACCACAACACATACGGTATAACCAACAAGAATGTTACTTAAAACTAATGCATAACTCATCACTTGAGTGGATTTGAAAACCTAGTGCCCTACATATTTCTAAATGATTACACAACCCAACATATTACTTTTCTCTCGTGCTTTCCACATACGTGATTGTCTTACAACAGAGAGAAGAGGTGGCAAGTTGGTAACTTACCAACCAACCCACTATGTTTTCATGCTGTCTGGTCCGTGGTGGCCTTAGAAGAAGAAGCCAACATTACTGGAATAGAAGCAAGCTGTTCCAAGTTGCATTCCAGTGATGTCCTCTTCTTATGTTACTACAATTTATATACACATTGTAGGCCTTCAGCCAGCCCTCTGGTCCAGACTGCCAGCGAGGTCAACAGCAGAACAAGCTTCCACTTTTAAACCGTCAGTGTCATAGGAAACTAGATCAGAGGTGAGCGTATCGATAACTGGAACAAAATATTCCTGAGAAGGATTTTGGATCAGAGAGATGAGCTGGGGCAAGATATTGAGGGATACAGCAAGACAGGAGAAACTTTGTGCAAGGGCCTAACGGAACAAGAGGAGGAGTTCTCTTTTTATCATATACGCTCTAAACTAAGTTGTCCTTAAAAAATATTAACTCCTTTGGGCCACATCTCCCGACCACAAACAACTCTGTGCTCCTTTTATATTTAGTTATCTCTCCGTACAAACAATAACAACTAAAAGAGAAAGAGTAAAACACAAAATGTGCCGCAGAGACAAGGAAATGCCGCAGGGGACTTACAAAACAAATGTCTCATCCCAAAAGAAAACTGCACTCAAGATGACTAACAGGCTATGAGCTGCCGAAACCGAGGCAGCGTTAGTAGCTCAGTACATCACACTGAGCTGCAGCAGACCACCACCACAAACACTAAAAAAAAAACAGGTATCGTAACTGTAAAATAAGATGATGTGTGTCTTAGCAGCATCCACACCATCCAAGCTGACATTTCAATAATGTTTAGTTGTCAGGCGGCAGTCACCCGTACTAAAAACAGGGCTGCAATCTAAGGTCAGACAGTTACAATGCAGGGCTGGTATGTGTCCGGTGCCCTTAGAGCCAAGGGAAGTATTTAATCTAAGTGGACATTCTAATAATATTCCAGGTTACATCATCAGTTTACCTTTGTACTTTCATTTCTGCTGATCAAAAAATGACTCTGAGCTGTAAACACACGGTGAGCCTCTGAACTCCTCAGATTACTTCAGGGGTAATTGGACATTCAAGCACACTAAAAAATACTAGGTTGATTTGACCAAATGTGTGTCAATCGTGGTACCGAGTACTGGGTCAATCCAGTCTAGCACTGGGTAAAGTTTGCCCCAGAGCATAAAACCCACTGGGTCGCCAATAACACCCAAAACATTTTTGGCCCAGTTTTAGTGTTATTTATAGTATTTCCATCGGGCTATTCAGCCATACCAATATGTGGTTATTTTGACCCAGTAACAATGTCATATTTACATTTCTGTTGGCTCATCAGTTAAACCAAAAAGTGTATGTTTTTATAAACTTTTTTCGTGTACTGTTTAGACAAAACAAGCTTTTTACAAGTTCACTCTACACTGTCTTCATACAAATTTGGTTTATTTCTAAATAGTAAAAAAAAAAAAAAATAAAATAAAAAACTTGCATATGAAATAATTATTTTAGTATCGCATTTTATAATTGTATGGTTTATAGTTCTTGTAGAATTGATTATGTGCATTATTCTGTGTATGTGATAAAGACCGTAATCTATAATTTAAGCCATTTCTTATAAATATTTGACACATTTTAAAGAAAATGTGACTTATTCATGGAGACAGAAATGTTGCTGCATAACATGAATGACCCGAATAATAACACAGTGGTGGTTACAAACAAACCAGCCGCCAGTGTATGGGGTCAACTCGGTCAGCTATATGAACTAATATGTGAGTCATTATTCCTTCTGCATCAGAAAACAACCCAGTAGAAAGACCCAAAGCCCCCATACCCTTAAACTGGGTTGGATAACCTGACCTTTTAACGCTGGAGGTGAATTATTCTCGCATTGCCAGACCTTCCTCCACAGTGCTGTAGAGGAAGGTCTGGCTAGTCCACACAGCATTCCGGGATGGGAGAAAAATGTGCTCTGGTTTATTGGCATTTCTTTAAACCAATCACAATCATCTCGGGCAATACTAAGCGACAGATGGAGCCACGATGTTGCTGCAAAATAACCTCGGAAGGAACTTGTTTTGGTGGAACATGTGTACGTTCAAAGGTTGTTTTAGTCGTGTAACAGAAAACTCAGATTGGACAGATAGTCTAGCTAGCTGTCTGGATTTACCCTGCAGAGATCTGAGGAGCAGTTATCCATAGTCCTCAGAAATCCACCGGAGTTTAAAATAACAACACAAAGAAAGCGGAAGGTAACGGACATCTGGCCGAAAATTGGGCGGAATTTCCGACGGCACCGGAGCAATCCCAGAAGTGGAACATCGTGGATATAGACTAGAGATGAATAAGCAAAAAATAATAATGTTTTGCAACAAAGTGCAGTATGGGTTCCTTACAAAATTGTAAATCACATTTTGATAGCACCATACGCCGCTATCATCCAAACATTAATACAATTTGAAAAAGGACATTGTAAGAAATGCATTTGAATCATCAAGATGAGCGCTGGCACGGCACAGTTGTCACTCAGTTTCATGCTGCAAAAATGGCCAACAAACTGGCCAAATGCCACTCTGAATGTGATATCAGAAGAAGGAATAATGTCCTGTTTATTCTACTACATTTAACTGACAGCTATAATAATAACTGTAGTTACTATAAGGGTAAAGTTTTACGTTGAAGACATTGTAGAAAATATGATGCTTTGCCCTACCGTTTGCCCAACAGTATGATGTATTTGGACCAAATACATGATCTACCAACAACATTAAAGATCCTAGGACATGCTGCTTTTTGGATGCTTTTATATAGGTCTTAGTAGTTCCCTAATACTGTATCGGAATTCTCTTTCCCGAAATTCAGCCTTGGTGCAGAATTACAGACACTACAAGCCAGTCCCACAATGAGCTTTCCTTAGGACGTGCCATTTCTGGGTCTGTAGCTCAGTGTTTCCTCTATGTTGATTGGCAAGTGGCGGTCCGCCACGGTTAGATTTCTCCCGCCACGGTATCAGAAATATATATAACAAAAAGCCGTCTATCAGCAGTGATTGTAAAGAGCACGTCGACGGAGAATAGCGCAGACACGCGCTTCACAACGCGAGTGGGCACGAGTGCCACTCGGAGAAAAGGGAGAAAGAAAAAAGAGACAGGCTGTCCGGAGGACCCGGTTGAGCTGGCATGTGTGCATTCTTGACAACTGTAAGTCGTATAACTTATATTATCAGTTCATTTAAGCCTGTATTAGTCTATAGTTCTTGCACATTTTTTGTTTCACCTTCACCTGCTAGCTAAATTGCACGTGGCTGTTGATTCAATACAACGCCCTTGATATCAGATCATGGCACAGTAGACTAAACCGTGATTATTTCATACATTCATGAAACATATTGGGGGAAATTCATTCAACATAATTCACAGCCAAATAACAATTAAAAGTATGTTATTTGAACATTTATAACCTAACCTAACCTGGCAGGCACTGCCTCCGATTTGGTGTCTGCTGCGGTGCACAGCGCAGCTCGGACCGTGCGCCGCTGCCCTTTTTTTCCTCCATAAACTCCGCTCTCAGCTCCTCTGCCAGTTGCTGCATGAACTTCCTCCGGGACATTGTGCAATGATTCCAGCCAGTTGTAGCATGTATAAAGTTATATGAACACATAGACAGCTACCGTCTACGTGTACTGCGCCTTTCACAGAGCGATCGCCTGGTGCTTTTCTTCTGATTCAGAACCGAGTCCATCCACGCCGTAGCCTACGTTACCGACTCTGGCTTTGCCTTCGGCCTATCGGTGATGCATTGCCCACACTTGTTACTCGAGACCGCTAGTTACATTTCTCTGATAGCGACTATGATTATTACTAAGCAACCAAGATGCATCTTCAACCACGCAAAAGATTAAAAACAAAACCGCGAAAATCCGAGCGGTCAATATGACATGGCCAAAATAGGTAAAAGTGATTGTTTTTTCTTTGCCTTTTGTGTAGTGTACAGTATATAAAAACTATTTTAAATGAAAATACAGACTCTTTTAGGAAAAGTCAGGTACCAGCAGGATTGTATTTTTTTATTTAGCAAAGTTATTACACATATTCTGTAAATTTCAAAACGGTCAAAATGACCGTCCTGGCCGTTCTAGTGTAACCCAGCCTTGGAGTTTTTTTTCCAAAAGCCAATAAAAACCAAATGCACACTGCAAGGCTGCCAACTTTGCCACTGAGGCAAATATGCAATTAGTTTCATTATGAATGGTTTCTTACTATAGCCTACTTTGGGTTTTGGTTTCCCTATGAAGAATTTCTTGTAAAATTCATTTTGTAGACCTACAGTTCCTCAAAAATACAGTTCAATCAAAGCGAAATCAAAATATGCCTCATTGTGTGTGAATAGAGGTGAATAAATATATTTGTTTGTGTTGCAGCGAAGTGTCAGTTCTGTTTAATACGTAAAACATTTGCCGGCAGGTCGCACGCGGGGGGGGCTCCGACAGATCTGCCCCCACTGCTAAAAAAAATCCTAGAGGAAACACTGCTGTAGCTTTAAATGCTATTGAGGAGGAGAGAGGTGAGGCAAGGTGGAGGGTGGGGGTGTGGCCTTGACCAGCTTGCGGCCACAGTTGTATCTCTATTTCCTATTTCCTCATGGGTGGGCCAATTTCTCTGGGCAGCTGTGGGCAGAGCAGAGAAAGGGGAGGTAACCTTTCCCCTAATGACGACATAAAGGGAAGATTCCAGATTGGCCCATGAGCTTTCATTTTCTCAAAGGCGGAGCAGGATACCCAGGGCTCGGTTTACACCTATCACCATTTCTTTTTTTCTAAAAAACCTCATGAAGTGAAATTTTCATGCCATGGGACCTTTAAAATTCTAAAAACCTGTCATAAAGTTAAGATTTTAAAGAAACTATTCTCAAGAGGGATACATTTTACTGGTAATACTTTTTTATATATTTAACAGCAACATTTAAAATGCATACTTGCACGGTTTCAGTGTCGTATTGCTACTCTGTCATTACTACTTACAGTAAACAAAGGATTCAAGTACTTTTAAGCAGAGAAGCAGTCTGTCAGGAAGCCAACCAGTCAGCTAGCCAGGATCACCAAAGACAGTCAGTCATGTTGCCACTGAGCCAACAGAGTATCCTCACAGCACATGAAACACATTTTACTGTGAAATAGGCCAATATAATATGTATATGTGTGCACCAGCTTACAGTATTAAAAATGTCCATAAAAAACTAATACATTGAAGTAATCAGTGGTAAATGACTGATTCTAAGGTCACAAAGTCACTGCACTCGAGCTTTGATAATTAAAAGATTAACTGACATGAAGGACACTCTGAGGGAGGTCAGGAATGCATATACGACAAGAACATTTTGGGGAAGTTTTTGGCAGATATTAACATTAACATTAACAAAGCAAAGGGCAGTTTGCTCTTTTCATTATGTGTTGTTGACATCCATTTTAAACCAACATTAGCTCCTAACCTCTGCCTCCTCCTTTGTTATATTCAGCGACAGGGTCCTAAAAATGAATCAATTTACATTTCTTATTCTTAAAGGTATCTTGCAGAGGACATTACTGAATCACAAACGCTCTGATTTATGGCAGTATTTAATTCAAAGCAGTGGGTATCATTGATATGTAACTTACTTGGAATATCATTACTTGGTTGGCCAATCTGGTGAAAGGCTGCAGGAAAAAAATCAGTGTGGAGGGAATCTGACTGATGCAGGTATTAATTCATCCTGTGTTGTGTGTTTGCCTGTTCTCATTCCATTTTCTTACTCACTCACAGTCGCTTCTTCACTCAATCATTCGCTCTCTACTGCACTACTTAACTCAGTGTCATGTGTGTGTCCACTTACATACTGGTGCATCCGCATACATCTAGGTGACATGTATTGACCACAACAGGGCAAAGGTTTATTTAGATACTTATTAACAAATGGTATGTTACGTATATTATAGGATCAACAGAAGTACATTTCCAGGATAAAGCCTGACATCAGGCTTTGCCTCTCAGCTTCCTCTCTCTGTGTGTTACCTTTCTCAGAATCCCTACGCTACAGGAAACAACAACAAACTTCGAGCTAGCAAGCCACACGCTAAAAACAGCAAGTTTTTTAAGAATATTTGCATCGTGTAATTAGGCAGGCCTGCTTGGTTCTTTTGGTGATTGATTGTAAAGATTTACAAAGAATATGTTTATGGCGATACACTAGTAAAAGCAAATTACGTTTAACCATGTATCCAGCTAATTTAATCATCTCACATTACTGGATTCTGCGAACAGTTAAAGGGATATTTCACCGCTGGAAAGATGAATATGTATTTCAATTGGGTCATTTATGTAATTTTAGAAGTTGGTGCCTTCTAGACCAAGAAAAGTCAGAAAATTTATTTTTGGCTCATGTGGATGAAAGACAACAACTCCTAGAATGCACTTGTTTTGCTTCCCTACGAGGCCACTCCCAAGCCATGCCTACCGGTTACAGAGGGCAGTCAAGTCAAGTCAAGTGGGTTTCATTGTCATTTCAACCATATACACTGTATATAGTGAAACGAAAAAACATTTCACCGTGGCTTAAGTGGTGTTACACATTTAAAATATATAAAAACAACATTTTATAAAAACGACATGATATAAAAACATTATATAAAAACCACATACAAGACAGGCTACATTTAGTGCACACACATAATTCAATTCAATTCAATTTTATTTATAGTATCAAATCATAACAAGAGTTATCTCGAGACACTTTACAGATAGTGTAGGTCTAGACCACACTCTATAATTTACAAAGCCCCAACAATTCGAATTATTCCCCCAAGAGCAAGCAGAGCGACAGTGGCGAGGAAAAACTCCTTATTAGGAAGAAACCTCGGACAGACCCAGGCTCTTGGTAGGCGTTCAAATGATAGTCGTAGTAGTTCATGTCATATCCGGGCGCTGCAGGGCGTTACAGGATGTAGCGCGCCACAGCAGAGCATGGATGGAAGTAGCAGGAAGCTGCAGGGTTCAGCAGGACTCAGCATGACACTGCAGGGCACCGCAGAGCTTGGCAGGGAGTGCAGCAGGACCACGGCGACAGCTGCAACCAAGATCTTGGTGCCAACGTGCTCCAAGGAAATATGCCGGGTGAAAAAATCAAAACACAAGGACTCTGGGGAGTATACTCCTCAGAGCCCGTTTAGTAACAGGCATCCGTGGGACGGGATGCACACAAATGAAAAGTGACAGGAGAGAGCAGTCAAAGGAAAGAGGAGAGGAGAGAGCAGACAAAGGAAGGAAGGAAGGAAGGAAGGAAGTCCCCCAGGCAGTCTAAAACTATAACAGCATAACTAAGAGCATAACTAAGAGAGACAGGCAGTTTAAGGAGAGGAGCCTGTTCGGGCTTGGAACTCTCCCCTGCCGGATCGGGCTGTACTGGCCTGCCTCCCTATACTTTTGTTATATTATTAATCTGACGACTATGAAGAGAAACAGGTGGGCCGGGTTAGGCGGACACTGCAACTCCTCCTCCCTAACTATAAGCTTTATCAAAGAGGATGGTTTTCAGTTTATTTTTAAAAGTGGTGACGGTGTCTGCGCCCCGAACCCAGACTGGGAGCTGGTTCCACAGGAGTGGAGCCTGATAGCTGAAGGCTTTGGCTCCCATTCTACTTTTAGAGACTCTAGGAACCACAACTAGGAGCTCTTCTAAATATGATGGTGCTTGACCATTTAGAGCTTTGTAGGTCAGGAGAAGGATTTTAAATTCAATCCTGGATTTTACAGGAAGCCAATGCAGAGAAGCTAATACAGGAGAAATATGATCTCTTTTCTTAGTTTTTGTCAGAACACGCGCTGCAGCATTCTGGATCAGCTGGAGAGTCTTAAGGGAATTATTTGAGCAACCTGACAGTATTATAGACTATACATAAAGTGCAATTACTAATTAAAGTAGAGCATTTAAGCTAAGGGACAGGACAGACAACAGACAACAAAAGACAGGGCATAAGTAGACTTGTAACAGTGCACTGATTGTTATAAGTTAGGTTCACTGTGAGGTGAAGGTAGACTATAGGAACTTTCTTGAGATTTGCGTGGTTGAAATCACCAGCTACAATAAATAGTCCATCCGGATGTGCGCTTTGGAGCTCACTGATAGCTCTGTAAAGTTCAGCTAACGCATTGGTAGCATTGGTGCACCCAGTATAAACACAGCCGTGAATCACGTGGAATGTAGAATTAGCAGTCACAAACTCCACCAGCAATGAGCAGTAGTTGGATACGAGCACTGCATTTCTGCATCAGTCCGTGTTAACATATGCACAGCCCACCTTCACGAGTCTTACCTGACAGAGCAGCATCTCTATCTGCTTGGAAGGCTAGCAGGCCTGGTAGCTGGATAGCGGAGTCCGGTACACTGTTCAGCCATGTTTCCACAAAAACAAAAACACAGCAGTCCCTGAACTCGCGTTGGGAGTTTCGTTGAAGTTGGATGTAGTCCAGTTTGTTGTCTAATGAGCGGACATTTGCAAGCAGGATGGATGGGACAGGTGGCCGGCTAGCGTTAGCTTTCCACCTAGCTCGAACTCCTGCCCTCGTTCCACGTTTCCGCTTTCTTGCACACTGCACACTTCGATGTCCCCTTCCCCGGCTAGCGGCATCAAGCGACACCACAGGCTGAGGTGCTGGGTAGCAGGCGAAGCTCACGTAGTGTGTCGAGTATTCTGTCCGTAATAACGTTTCCTGCATATTCTCTGATCTGTACCAATGTATCCCGGTGGTACACATGTGCGGTTGTTTGAATGCACATAATTGCAAGGTTGCGGCTGAAAAGAGAGAGCCTTTGGCCAAAAAAGCCTCCGATGATGCTAAATGACGATTTTTGCGTCATCAGTATTTTTTTCCAGACACTCAATACAGAGATCTCTCGTATCAGGGGGACATGAGGGAGGGAAGCATGGTCATTCGAAAATACTACCGTGTTTCTACTGATACAAAGCTTAATGCTATTTAGTGAAGTATCCCTTTAACTTTATTTAATATTTGATGTGACTTTTTTCAAATATTCCACCAAAACAAGTTCCTTCCAAGGGTTAAGTCTCTCTCCACAATGCGAACCTCCTATGGCGCCATTTTGATGCAAACAAGACATCACCCGCCGTTAGCATTCCATTGACTGCCATTCATTTTGACAGCAAATAACTTTACATCTGAAGCGTTTAAAAACTTTATTTGTCCATTGTTTATTTCTAAAGAAACATGACAATGTATAAAAGGCTCCATTACCTTGTGTCTCATGTTATGGCTCTGTAGCAGAAATGTTTGTAAAAATAGGCTAATGATTGTGTCATAACCACGTGACTTACTGTCGCATAGTAGAGAAATTACCGTATAGTACAGGAGAAGCTCGCAGGCAGTTTCGACTTACATTAGCTGTTTAAGTTTAACCCTTGTGTTGTCCTTCGGGTCCCAGTGACCCGAAGGACAACACAAGGATTATGTACTTCCGTTTACTTTGTTGAGAATTGCTCTCAAAACAAGGGTTAATACAGCATCTTAGTTCTTGTTTGTACAGCATTTTGGTCAGCTTAAACTGTGTTTAAATGTGTTCTAGAAATAAACTTTACTTACTTACTTTACAAGAAACAGGGTTTAGAGAGCAATTCTCAACAAAGTAAAGGGAAGTACATAATCCTTGTGTTGTCCTTCGGGTCACTGGGACCCGAAGGACCACACAAGGGTTAATTACTAATGTTAACTAGCATTTTAGTTAGCAATAATTAGCCTGTGCCTATGTTATCTCCTTACATATACCTACGCTCTCTGTCTCTGTAAGATTGGGAATGATTGAGATTTCTCTTGGCACAGCTACCAGAAGACTTACAACTTTCAGACAGGTTGCTCACGTCACATCTACGTCTTCAAGCTCAGTTGGAGGCTGCGCAGTAACGCTCAGCCCTCACCGGGAAAGAGTCTTCTAATATCCTTCACTGGTCTCTGTCCAGAGCAACGGGATCTGTTGGTCAGTTTCTTTTACTGTCTATGGTTCCTTCCCAAGACAATTTTACAGAGCAAGTGTCGCTGCGTCCGGAGCTTAGCGCCGCCCAAGACGATTGTGAGTGGTTTCAAGAAATGCAAACAACCCAGAGCGTTGTTTTCTCCTATTCTTGAATGTGTCTGTGATGTAGCCAGACCTTACTCCACAGCACTGTGAAGATAGAGCTGGCATTGCGAGACTATGTTACAAATGTCAATGCGTTTTTTGGTGTTTTAATATAATGCAGTCTTTATTGGGTACACTTTGCTACTAGGTTGGACCCTATTTTCCCTTCAGAGCTGCCTTTATTCATCTCGGTATGGATTCAACAAGGTGCTAGTATTCCTCAGAGATGTTGGTCCATGTTATCATGATAGCATCACGCTGCGGAATCGCCCTTTCCAACACATCCCAAAGGTGCTCTATTGGATCAAGTTCCTATGACTGTGGAGGCCTATGGAATACAGTAAACTCATTTTCATGTTCAAGAGACCAGTTTGGGATGATTTGAGCTTTGTGACATATAGGACATAGCTATTAGAAGATTGGTACACTGTGGTCATTAAAGGATGGACATGGTCAGCAACAATAGTCAGGTAGGCTGTGGCGTTTAAACGATGCTCTGTTGGTACTAAGGGGCCCAAAGTGTGCTAAGAAAATATCCCCCACATCATTCCACCAGCAGCCTGAACCGTTGATACAAGACAGGATGGATCCATGCTGTTATGGTGTTTACGCCAAATTCTGACCCGACCATCTGAATGTTGCAGCAGAAATCCAGACTCATCAGACCAGGCAATGTTTTTCCAAACGCCATTCTCCTTTGACCTCTTCCATCAACAAGACATTCTGACTCAGAGAACCGCCGCTCACTGGATATTTTCTCTTTCTTGGTCCAATCTCTGTAAACCCAAGAGATATTTCTGCGTAAAAATCCCAGTAGATGAGCAGTTTCTGAAATACTCAAACCAGCCCGCTTGGCACTAATAACCATGCCATGTTCTGAATCACTGAAATCACCTTTCTTCCCGATTCTGATGCTTGATTATATATTTACAGGTGCAGAACAGGTGAACCTAATAAAGTGGCAGGTGAGTGCATTTCTTCATTGTGGCACAAAATATACTGTACTAAGGCATCAAATTAGAAAATCTGATAGATGTTCCTCTTTTTGATGCATGATTATCACCTCTGATGAACTGTTCAACACATTCATGGCACAACACTTAATTCTTAAAAAACTGTAAAGAAAAAAATTCTGTTAAAACCCATTGTGCCTGACTAAATAAAGGCTTTAACATCCTTTCCCTCCTTGTTCTGCCTTTTCTAACCAATTCTATCAACTTAGGAGAACCTTAAGTTTTCAGGATTTGCTGAATGTAAAACTGTTAAGCACTCTGCCTCTGCAGGCTGTCTGTGTTTAGGGACAAAATGCCATTTAAAAAGGCTACATACATCATTTAACTTGTGAATACACTTGTGAAAAATGGGCTTCCCTGCCCACGTCCACACAGGATGGTGGCGACAAGGACACACTGAGATTGGGTGGTGATGGGATGAAGACACAGCCAACAGCCAATTTGGATTTGCAGGGAAAATGTAGATTATTTACAGTGCTCTAAAATACGTCATCAAAAAAATCTCTTCTCTCAACAAGTTTCCGTATACAACCTCTCAGCAAGTTGACACCTCTCCTCCAACTCTCTCAAGGCAGAAAAACCTGCGCTTTAAAATAAGGCCCTTCAATTACACTAATTGGTAGAAACCAACATCACAGGGGGTTTTGTTATGTATAGTGGTTCAGCAGATATTTGATCTAATCACACACATACATTGAAATATACTTCATACACCTCATGTACTCCTAATAATACTAATAACGTTAATTTCCTGTAATTGAATAAGCATTGCATTACAATACAGCCCATAATTTTATACTGACACAATAGCTTTCCCCCGCTCAAATAAACTCTTTCCCCTGGCCCAAACAGGAAATAAAATAGCCATTGTCATGGGGCTCGTGTTCCTTGAGGAAACAAATTGCTGCGGGACCAGGAAAATGAAAGTCGGTGCTATCAGTGTAATGTTGGTGTTTGCGTGCACAATGTATGGATTAATAGAAAGAAATGTGTTATGGAGCAGAATCGACGGGTACCACGTCGTTCGCTATGTGGTTTACAGCTGTTTGGTGAGTAACTGAAAGTTGTGTAAATAAAGATTGCGCATGAATGAACCACGCTGCGGTTGCCAGCACCGCGTGTAGTTACAAACATTCGCCGCTACATATGTGTGTGCTTGTAAGCGCGTTTGTGCGTGTAGGATAAGGGGACAGTTTAAATGTTGTGGAGCATGTCAGGTGAGTTGGGGAAAAGGAGGGGCTCTACCTTTTCACAACACTATGTGCACTTCTGTTTCACATTGACCTTCAGACACAGATGCTATTTCTGAGCTCCGTGGTGTATAAAGCAGCTACATGTAACCCTGCCTGTGGGCATTAGCCTGCAGGCTTCTCATGTTGCCACTTGTGATTCCGCGCTACGATTTATGATATAATTTATGAGATGATCTGGAGTCGAAGCCACGTTCTCTGTTCCAAGTTGATGTTACATCACAGCCTTAGCTGCTTTAAAAAAAAAAAAAGGTCTGGATGTGAACAGACACTGTAAATAGATCCTATCGAGTATGTTCTCACATAGTGACCTACCAAAGGGATGTTGCTGTATTAATAACCCATCGTGTGATGTTTGGCTTTTACATCAGCATGCCTGTCGTCTGTCTGTCTGTGTTCACACTCCCAGTAATTTAAAATGGTGAAGGAGCGACGTGGCTGTTGATGGATGACACATCACGCACAGACAACTGTTACAAATTGAACCAAAAACAAAATGTGCAGCAGGATGCATTGAGCCAGTGTGTACCAGCTGTCTTTCTTTAGAGTCCATGAATTGCAAACAGGTTTTCATTTCAACAAACAAACACTTCAGCAGCTCTTTTCACTAATTAGTTTCTTCCTTGTTCTCAGGTTGACAATCTGCAACAGTTGCTTCTATGTTGGACTGAAATTCTGAAGCCTTTGGCTTTTTGTATCCCTGACTGGACACTGCTGTGATGTGCTGCCAGAGTTGACTATCATCAAATAGCTCAATCCGAGCCTCAAGCCTGCCCAATTGTCTAACGCCGCCTTCCCACTGGGACTTGAAATCAGTTAAAAAGAAAAGACATTCTGTCTTTAAATGTCCAAGTTCACTATACTCACCTTTCATCAGGAGAGCTATAAGATATAAACAAAGAAACGGTGCAACTGATTGTGCGAATACTGTCCGAATGAATACTGCATTAACGAACGCATGTGCCTGAGCTACGAGTTCTCAAGCTAACTAGTTGAGCGTGTTAACGTCAGCTAGTGAGCTCAGTCTAGCTGACGTTAGCATCTATTAGCTAACGTGAGCAATTGTATTAACTGCCCTAATAACGTAAGGAAATCATGAAAATTAAAAAATTACATGACAACATATCGTTATGAAATCATTATTTTATTAAAAGTTAAGAATTCAGATTTGTTTATCAGTACCATAGCAACGCTAAATTCCGCTCGGATATGTCGGATAAGAACCGTCCGTTGCCTCTCGTACGAGTTACATTTTTTTAATGCCTCCGGATGACCGACAGACACGATTTTTTTCGCACCGCACTCGTTCTAAACCATTCGCATGCAGTCTGCAAATCTCCATAGGAAATTACTTCCGGTCGTTTCGCTGATTTCAATTGCCAGTGTGAAGGTGCCGTTAAAGGTACCTATGTTTTGCTTCATATTGGAGAGGTTTCTTTCCATCTAACATAAATAATAAAAGTCTGAAGTGGGATATGATAATACTGTACAGTAATTTCTTAAAATAACGCACACACACAGCTATATTGCAACTATACCTACATTTAGGAAACGTACTGTACTTATCAGTAATGGCCATTATTGGGTGGGTCCTGTGGTACTACGAAGCTATTTTGACACCTCAGAGCCTCCATGATGTGTACGGAGGCTGAATATGTGTGCAAGAAGAAAAATAAAGCTTTCAGAAGACTTTCTCTTTTATAAGCTGACTTTTATCAGTTGACTATAAGTAAATCATGGTTACTATATTGAAAAATTATCTCTACAAAGTTCATCAGATAACGTTATTAGGCAGAAAAATGTCTTTTTTGAAACGATAGATGCTTTTATCACTGAGCCATGACTTGGAACTGAAAATAATTTAAAGAAAACATTTTCAACCAAGTTGTATAAGCTGAACTTACATTTGGCTTTATCGGTCATATCAGTCCTGTGTCAGTGATTGCGTCTACCTATCTTCTTAGAATAAAGCCACAGAGTTCCTACTAATCTCTAATTGGAAAAGAGGATGAAGAGGGAAACAAATTAATCAAGGAAAATCACCCCAATGATACAAAAAGATGCTTAAATTATTACAAGTTGCCCACAACTGTTTTTACCCAACCAACTGGGCAACTTGCCCATGCCATCAACATCCTAAATGCCCAAAACCAGGAGTGGAAAACACAGATGACTGAGTTGTAGTTTTTAAAAGTAAAGCTATAACACATAATATGGATTTGATCATACTTTTGATGTTACTGTAAGTTTCAAAGTAAGAATTAAGAAATCAGAAGAGGCACCTTGTTTGGGTTCAAGATTTAATTGAATTAATTCTGGCCTCTGATCTTACATGGCATTTTAATATTGGTGTACACGTTAAAGTCGTAACATTTCCACGGAAAAGCACGTCCAAAGACCCAGTAATAATCTGGGTCCGCCGAGCTTTAGTGGGGCTCGCGGAATGCATTATGTCAATGACGGGTCCCCACAATGATATTGCTCACAAACTTTGTGTGTGTGTGTGTGTGTGTGTGTGTGTGTGTGTGTGTGTGTGTGTGTGTGTGTGTGTGTGTGTGTGTGTGTGTGTGTGTGTGTGTGTGTGTGTGTGTGTGTGTGTGTGTGTGTGTGTGTGTGTGTGTGTGTGTGTGTGTGTGTGTGTGTGTGTGTGTGTGTGTGGTGACAGCAGCTTACACAATGAACTTACCTTAATTTCAGTGCATTACTGTAACCAAATTTTGTTCTAAAGATACAATGGCCTACACATTTGTCTGTTAAACATGATAAAATTAAAGGCTAAGGCAACACATTTCAGTGAAAAACCTACAAGCAAGCTCTAATTTTGTAAGTGACATTGTCTTTTGTAAATATTTGCAGCGTATGAGTGGGCTGCTTCCTTCAAGTGCTGTTGTAAATGGTTTGTCTATGGTGGTCATCAAGTACACTTGAACAGCCCTGCAGAGTGAAGCATACAACCAGTAAAATGGTAATTGAATTGCAATGATGTGGTGCTGAGAAGATGTAAAACATGATAACATGGTCTGTTGAGCTGGTGGTCATGCATAGAGGGAATAGTGGCCAATAAACCATCAATAATATTGCTCATATTCATACTGCTGCTGCAGCACTAAATAGCTCTGAGCTGGATTACTCTGCAGTGACTGTAAAGGTTGTCGTTTATCTTATTTTACCTGAATGAGTCTTGTGTTTATCAAAAAATGATTTCTGCTATATCTAAATAGCTAATCATTATTTTTATTCCATCTATTGTTTTTTTTAAACATTTTTATTATTAGTTTTTCTTGTGTGTGTGCGTGTGATGTGTGTGTGTGCGTGCGTGTGTGTGTGTGTGTGTGTGTATGTGTGATGTGTGATGTGTGATGTGTGTGGGTTATTATACTATATGACAGAATAGTAAATGGCAATGTACTACATTAGATTTGAAATGAGCAAAAATAGAAATAAACTATGAAATCCCCCTTTACAGGCTGATAGCTAGCAAGAGGCCATAATGAGAAAGAACTTAATCAGTTTTTCAATAAGGCTTGTAGCATATACAACAAGTAATATATTTTCAACTACAGAAGCTGGAAATAACTGCTTTCTGCAGCACCTGAAAGCAGCATTAAAACGAGAATACCTTCAGTCCCAGCTCATCAGCAACTCCTCTTTTTTTCTCTGTTTACATCCCTGCGGTTCACTCACTTCAGCTGCCGCCACATCTAGTTTCTCTCCCTTAAAATCCTCATTTTTCTTTATAGCTCCATGAGTTGTCAGTAAAGTTGCAATTAAAGCAAAATAACAACTTGAAGCAGCTGGTCTAGTTCTCTCCTCTGGTTAACAAGAGGTAAATCTCAGGTCAAGTATGAGCTCACTTTGCCTAAAGCTTCTCACAATACGTGCCTATAGAATCATATATTGTATAGAGAGAATAAATACACCCGCACATGTACAAAAAGCCCGAGGTCGCTCCTACACATGCTGACTTGACAGTAAACATATATACAGTTTTACACATTCACACAGCCAGTAGCTCCACATTCTTTTAGGGTATACCAGTCACACACAAACACTGTATGACATACAGGAGAGGCCTATGTTGTTCTAACACATTAGCTGAAGGGGAGAGAAAGAGTTTGGGTTGACCTCGATTAACAAAAAGCCAAATCAACCAGTCAAACATGCATTTTGATCGTGGGCAAGGCTACAGGCTCTGATCTATGTAGAGGTTTATTTCCATTCCTGTCAAAGTTGCACAACAGATCTCTGGAGGTTTTTGTTTGAGCGACCTTGATTTTTAGTCATCTGTAGCCATGTGAAATGTCACAAAAAGAAATGTGAATTAAGCGTGTTTCCATCAACTGGTTTGGAGCGAAAAAATGAGGCCAGTCGAAGACAACTTTTCTCAGTTCTCATTTGGTGTCCACACTTTGGTTGTGCTTTCCTTGTTGATGCTCACATATCCAAAGAAAGAAAATGCCCACATTCTGACAACTATATTGCATGTATAAACTGTGACAAAATGTGGAACTATGTGACAAAGAACTAATCATTTCAGTTTAACAACTTGTCATCAAAACTTACAGCCCATGCATCTCTACATTCTTACATAGGCCATCGGACAAACAGTTATGGCCAATCAGGAAGTTAAGAGATTTTTTTTGTTGTAGCATGAACTCATCAGCTAGTTAGGTGTGGTCACAAGCCTGTACCAGGCAGTATTTATCTGCTTAAACACACACACACACACACACACACACACACACACACACACACACACACACACACACACACACACACACACACACACACACACACACACCCCTTTATAACCAAAACAGTAGCATGGACTGGCTTACATTGTTCCTCCTGTCCAAACTGGTTGCAGAGAGATCCTAAGAGACTCTTTAGCTATTTCAGTGTAGGCGATGGGGGTGTGTGTGCACACATGCAAATATGTATCATGTTTACTGGTGCTCCTATAATGTAATCTTATCAACCCCTTGTGAATATATTTGCATACATGTACTTAATGGATACATGCACTGAATCACATTTTAGTATGCCAATAGATCAGGCATTTGCCTAAAACTTGTGCAGCATTTTAATGGGAAGATAACAACATAAAATGTCTGTTCTTTTCCTATATCTACACAGGTCGTCGTTCATTTTCTGAGCTCAAACCCACTCTCCCTCCCTCTTCCTCTCTGTCTGTCTGTGTCTGCTAATACAATTTTCTACCTCGTCTCATTAAATGTTTCCTTCATGTTTTCAATTCTCTCCCTCATCCCAGTTTTCTTTCTCTATTCCCATCGGATGCTGTTCCTTCACAGTAAACAGCAGTGATAATGATGCAATTCAATTTACAGCGAAACAACATTATATTCCTATTACAACTACACCAAGCACGCAACTCCAGTGATCCGCTGGTACCTGCACCAGAAGGAAGCTCACTCTGCATCAAGAATCAAGAATGGAACAACCACTGATACAGACAGCATTTAGATCATCATGGGGCACTAACACTGTCCACCACAGTCCTGTATAATATATTCTCTTCATGTTTACATGCCTTAAATCCTATGTTGTATCAGTCTAAGAGCTGTAATTGTGCCTTAAAAGTTAGGCCCGACAAGGCCCGAGCCCGACAGAATTCAGCCCGAGCCTGACAATTACATCTTGATTGACAGCTTTTTAAAAGCCCAATCCCATTTACAGCCCGACAGCTCTTTCGCCTTTTGTCAAGAATGAGTCATTTATAATTTTTTTTAAGATCATTTATTCATGACTAACATAGGCTATAGGCCACTTGGAAGTTGAAACAAAGAAATAAAATAAGTCCTCCAGAGGCCAGCCTCCGTTTCACCTCCTCAGCATCCGTTTTCGCGCTAATCGAAACACATCATCTGACCACTCATTGACTGCGCAACCCGGAGCGCAATCCCGAGCCCGGCGCGGTTCCGGCCCGAGCCAGTGTAAAATGATAGAAATTAAGACCGGTCCCATGAGATCCCGTCAGGTCCCGTCAGGTTCGGGCAAAGATCTTTAGCTCTAATCAGTATCCTTTCAATTTGAGGGCCATCCCATAAACAACCAGGGTCTTAGTGATTAATTCTACAATAAACCTGTGATCAATCAAACTTTAATGGAAGGCTAGTATATGCCTCATACTATATATTATCATCTCATAAAGCTGCCAAAAGACATTACATGGTGTTACACACAGCAGCGCAGACACACCACACCCTCTATTGATGTATACTATGGGAAGTCATGTCTTGTTTGTAGTTATCAATCAGTGCCGTGACCTATTTCATGGACGGGTCATGCGTTCATCGATCAGCGCAGGGAGGGAGGGAGGGAGGGAGCACGTTCAGCCCCAGCTGTGTCAAAGCAGGCGGTCAATAAACACACTGTTTTGTAGAGACTGAGGGGAGCTTAGTTTAAACTTTTACTTAGTTTTCTTTTTTAATTGTTTTTGTTGGCGTGGTGTGCTGATATATCTAAAGGAAAGCTCCTCATAGATTTACCACACCCCTTCATGAATCTTTTGAAATGAATTGATTTTGGATAATCAGGCAAAATGTCACTGTTACAAATGCTGTGAAATGAAAGGGCTCTATTTGAGGAAATCTAAAATGTCCTATTATATATTATCCCCTTATTTATTGTTTAAAAAAAAAAACACCCACCTCCAGACCAAGAGACGCAACTGACACAGCCGACACAACAAACATAAAGATTACCATTACAGCAAATCAGAATTTACAGCAGCAGTAGTCAGGCAACATCTTGGGTCAAAGCAGAAAATAAATGTGTGTGTGTGTGTGATTAATTTGTGAAGGGAGCTAGGCAAACTTTTTTAGAAATGGTATTCCTGACTTAGTCTACATTTGAGGACATATTTCAGACTAAAGAACAGTAAATTGTGGACAAAAGCTGTGTACCAAATTGGGAAAAAGCTGATTTTTGGGGTCAGGGGTTATATGGGTTAGGCAAGTGTAGTGGTTAGAGTTAGGGTAAGTCTCCAGGAAATTAATTTACGTCTATGTAATGTCCACAAAAGTGACCTAAGTAAACAAATGTGTGGTTGTGTGTGTGGCTCTACAGGGGTGGGTCTAAATCAATGGGAACGTGGGGATATTTTTTCTCGTCCATCTCTGTCTGAAGTGTGTGTGTGCGTTCTGAAATTTTTAAAACCAAATTTTCTGAAATCTTTGTGAGGACCAATCTGAAGTTATTGTAACTAACCCTGACACTAAAGATTTTTTTGGAAAGTGATTTTAGATTTTGTCACTTATTTAAAGGCCTATTATATAGGATTTAGGTTGTCTTCTTCCTCCTCAACATCTTCGCCCCATTATGATCTGATCTTCATTCATCTTTTCTGCTCTTCCTCATCCCTTCCCAAAAACCTTCTACTTCTGCCTCTATCTGTCTTCTTTTTCTAATCAACTTTGTCCTCTCCTCCTTTATGTTCTCATTCTATCCCTCTCTCTTCATTCATTAACATCACTCCTTCACTACCTCCACCTTATTCACCTCTCCCCCCTATAGCTTTCCATCAGAACCTTCTTTTCTTTTTCTTTTCCTTTTCTTTATCCCATCCCACCCTCTGGCTCCCCTATCATCCTTACCATCATCCTCATTTTCTTTATTACCGGTATCTTTTTACACACACACACACACACACACACACACACACACACACACACACACACACACACACACACACACACACACACACACACACACACAGGTGCAACTGAGGTGCAAATATGCAGTGTTTCCTCATGAGAAAGGAGGTCAGTTCCTTCACGCTACCGCATCTGCAAATTCAACATCTTCCACAGCAAACTCTTTCTCTTTCTAATCACCTTTTGTTCGACGCTTCCATCAATTCAGCACTCTAGTCCTCTAACACTTATCATTACCAATTATAGAGCTGAGGGAAAGAGCTCAGGAGTGAAGTATTGTTTTCAAAAGTCAAAAGTTATAGCATGTAAGATCTAAAAGAGAACACCTTTTTTAAATGATCATAATGGAAAAATACTGCATAAAAACGAAAACGTTTAGTACTAATGCTGCGTTCCAGGCACAATTTTTAGCCCGTAAGTTACGACTTCAAGTCATGGCTCACGATTTGGTAGCGTTCCAGGCAAAGTCACGAGCTGGCTAGCTAAACATTGGTTACCTAACGTTGACGTTAGCTAGCGCCAGCCGATACTAGCGATTTCAAGTCGGCGACATATTTTGGGCTTCATTTAATAAACATAAGCTGTAGTAGTACACAATTGTATGTGTATTGTTTTGATTACAATGTGCGGAATTACTTTACGTTGCCTATTTATGTCTATTTATTTCTATTTCTCACCGTTAATCACCAACATCAACAGGGGTCGCCATTGTTGTTTATGTGTGTGTGACGCAAAAAACTGTAACTGGGAGTACAACGATGTGGTACGAGTTCACGGGTAGTAAGTTGTGAAAACACGAGTTACGGGTTGCCTGGAACACAGCATTAGTCAACGCTGTCACCTTCGACAGGAGAAATACGTACTTCATATGTCTTCTTTTATATCTCCAGATTAATACAGTGTAGAGACTAACTTTTTTTTTGTTTAGAAGCAGAGAAATGCGCCGTTTCAGCGAAGTCAACTGACAATTGTAGGCCGTCCAGAAGCTTTTTTAATCCATCATGGAATTTCAGTGTCTTTGTAACATAAATAAATAATTATGAATCCAAAAATCAACTTGCGTATGTTCCGTTTGCTTCGCGACCTTTGGACTCATAGTCTCGCTGTAGGTGTAGCTTGTTAGCGGAGAGATAAACCTTTCTAAAGAGTCCTTTGGTGTATGTAGCCCTTTCAGAAGTTTATTAATCCGGCCAGGAAGACGGGTACTTTTCGGAGTCTTTGCACAATAATTCCAGAGCGATAAATCCACGATTTAACGGCTATATACTGTATTTAGTCATCTTTTTGTACCAAAAACCGATCTATTCGCTTTAGCCATCTTGGATAGTGAAGTCCTGACTGACAGCTGGCTCGACCAGTCACATCAAGTCATTGGAAGAATGAAGAATTTCCTTTTTCTCGTTGCAAAACATAGCACACACACAATACAACCATCTAATGACGACATCTGACCTCCACTTTTCCAAGTCCCTGAAATCGGCATGCTTAAATTGCTTTGGAGAACGCCAGGTGTACGGTTAAATTTGTGTCGTTATCTATGTGGTCTCTCATGTTTTTAAAATCAATCCTCCAGTGTGCATCAGGCATAAACAATTTTCCTGCATTATTATTTAAGCAAAATGCTTCGCTATGAGATATTCTGTTGTTTAGATTAGATCAGAGTCAACTTTATTGTCATTGTGCAGAGTACAAGTACAAAGACAACTAAATGCAATTTGCGTCCAACCAGAAGTGCAAAGTTCAGCACATTACTACTGACCTATGAAACATTGCAAACATCAGTTATTTTGACAATGGAGAGAAATACCCTGCAACTATTCAAAGTTTGGAGCCTCTACAGTGGGCTGTAAGTGTGCTGGTGTCTCACATCTTATTCACTTGAGTGTCCTTTCAATTAGAATTGAAAACCTTAAAAATGACCAGAAATGGGAGTTCAATAGTCATACACCAGCAGCGATGAAACATTCCACTGTCTCTATATTTACTCTTGCATACTCTCCATCTTTAGGCCAGCATTATTCAAGCCTCCATGACCAGTATTGCAGATCTCAGAGACCTCTCCTCACATGTTCTGTAAAAGCCATCCTAAAAACGACATAATTTCCATGACCTTGCTGCTATATATCCATTCAGATGAATCAAAAGTATTTTCTGTGAAACTAGGACACAGGAGTGCATTTGTCCTGTTCCAAATCTAAACCGTAGGGAGCGATTTGGTGCATGTCTGTCAGGAGCAAGATTAGCCTGCATAGATGTTATGCAGTAGAATTAAAATGCATGCAAAAAATGTGTTTATCTGGAGAAGGCTTTCATTCGAAACATTTTACACTACTATAATTGATGTGAATAAACCCCAGTGACACATCAAACTTTAAAGATAATGTACAGCCTGCTTTGTTAAAGTTTGCCATATTTGGTCATTAAGGTAGACGACTTCTGCTCAACTTTGAATAGACTTGACATCACCTATTCATCAATGGACTTATGAAGGGTGTGACTGTTTTGATGTTTAATTAAGAGGCGTAGTGTTAGGTAGACTATTCAATCATTGTGAAAGGCAATTTCAGTTTGTGATACAATACCTCTTCTTGTCACTAAAGAAGGAAGCATAACTGAATGTCAGGAGTGGGATTTGAACCCACACCTACATTAAGAGACCAGAAGTCCCATTGTTCAGGAAGGATTAACCTTGAGTCGGGCACCTTAGACCCCTTGGCCATCCTGACTAGTCCTCCTGGTGTTTGTAGAATACATCTATGCAAGAAATGGTTCAGAAGTCAAGGCGTGCAGATTCGCCACTTTGTGATGAGAGAGAGAACATATTTAAAGTTGCCGATTTGAGAGGTTGTAATCACCGAGTTGTGGTTGTGCTGGGAAATGGACTCAAGTAAAAAAACAACAACACAGTGAGTGTTGATGTCCTAGATCAGTACTTTTTCAATAAAACACCTTCAACATGACATTGATTTAAGCCCATTGGTACATCACAATTCCCTTAATTGCATTTTTCTAACTTGCACCCTCGCGTCTTGGTAGGTGGGACTAAAACGCAAGACAAAATGTAGTAGAGAGGAATCGAGGATGCATTTTTAGTTTCTTTGCCATCTGCAATAACTTCTGTTTCTGATGACGACAACACTACTGGATCAGCCGTCTGTCGGCTTAAAGAGCCCTGTAGCATCTTTTGGTGGTATGGAGTTTGTGTTTGCACAAGCCAGATGATAGACTGTACCCAAACTCAGCGCAAACATCCTAAGAGATAAAGAATTCTTCCAGTGTAGCAGCACTGACAGATTCAGCAGAGTCACAGATGTGCAAGGTACATCTGGGTCTAGGTAAACAACAAATTATTCATAAATAACAGATGTGCAACATACAGCTAAATGTACAAATACCCTAAAGTGCATATATGAGCATCCATGACTACACCTCGGATAAAATAAAAAATAAATAAAAATAAAAATAAATTCTTGAACCTTTACTTTCGTGTCTCTTTGTAGCTTTGCTTATTTAAAGCTAATGTACTTGCACTTACTACTTGTTGTCTGGAGTTTGAACATTCACAGTTGAAAGCACTTAATTGTAAGTCGCTTTGGATAAAAGCATCAGCTAAATGACATGTAATGTAATGTGCTTTATTTGGTCTCCAAAATCTGGGCTGTGAATGTGTATGCATGTAAAGTACTGTATGTTGGGGTTGAGCACACATATTTTTGACCATAAAGTGTCTAAACTTAAGAATCGGAGGCCATACTCATGTAACTTGAGGATAAAGGTGGCTCCTACACCATTAAACTGGACAATTTTGGGGAAAAGTGTACCTGCTTGGTTTTAAAAACTCCTAGTTCCCAAACTCCTCCTAAAGTTAATCAAAAGGACTCCAAAGTCACTAAAAGCAGACCTGAAGCAGTCCTAAAAGTGTTGATGGCAGTAAACTTTATTACTGGGTCAAGAGAAGCAGTTGTTGAGATTTGTCTAAGGAGGGGCCGCCCTTAAGTCTGGCACCTTAGAACACTCACAATTATTTTATTACGTGGACATGCCTTTGTGTATATTGTCCTTTAACACTTGAGCTAATAGTTAAAACCACATGCAACTGCAAACTTGTCAAAGACACAGATGTACAGTAGTGTATATGGGAAGGTAGGATGATTAAATGGAGAATTTCATTTTTTAAATGTATAAATTTGCAAATTCAACTCCTGTCACTGTTTCATTTTAGCTTTTTACATGATATGAGGCATTGTGTGATTTCCCACAGTAACCTTGGTGTACATTGGATAATTTATTTGATGGATACAATGGACCATCCAACTCCAGGTAGGATTATTGATTAGTCTGCTGCTACATGTCTGTACGTTCCCCTGTATCTTTACTGTTCTATGGATTTATTTCTATCTGTTCATTTTAGGAAAAGCAAATGAGATGTATGGCTGTGAATTATGGAGGAATAAATAAATGAGAAAATAGATAAATGTGTCAGCAGCGAGATTCTAACCCATGACTCCACTTGGAGACCTGAAGCCCTGTTTTATGCAGATGGATTAACACTGAGCCTGGTGCTGTAAATCAAAGGACTGACTACACCCTGAAATCAGCATGGCATCTTCTCTGTTGACTCGTACTTTAGATCCCCTATGGCAATGTTTTTTTCTTGAAAGCAATAATTACACCAGTGTTAACACATCAGACGAGATTTTTGTTCTTCTACAATTGCACCTCCTCCTTCTATAATCCAGAGGTATGTTCATGGCTGCAAAATGTGCATCATATAGGATGCCCAGCAAGGTTGTACAGCTTTTCGCTGATACACACACTGTATTTCTGTCTCTCCATTTTAACATAACGGCATTGATATTGAGCAGTGGTTGTCTTAGTTTAATTAACACATTAGCAATTTTTTTTTATTTCTTTTTATCAATTTGATACTGCATATTCGGCCAGGTCTGTTTTGTAAAAGTTAAGAGACATCCCTATTAATTAGAGAATAAAGATAGAAAAAGGAATCTGTTCTTAAATCAAGTGTTACTAGGGTTTCTTCTTTGCTTTAAAATTTGCATGACAGCTAGATAGAAATCTTTGGCACTAGTAAAAGAAAAAGAAAAAACTCAAAACACTCTTAATCCAAATCAGGTTCATGCTGTTTCCCTCAGACGGAGGAATATTTACATTCAACATGATGATGAGATTTAACAGTCACATCTGTCAGCGCGCCTGTGTGTGTGTATGTGTGTGCGCGTGCTCGCACACACACACATACACACACACACACACACACCATTTAAAGCTTTGCCCTCCATTTGCTACGTCATGTTTGCTCACATAACATTGTGTAGTAAATCAATATGTGTGTGTATCGATTAACCCAGATAGGTCAACAATGCCCAAACAATATAGATGTAAACACACACACACACACACACACACAATACATGTAGACATTTCATTCACACGCACACTTTTGCGTGCACAGACACCGCTAGGCCTCTAAGATCATCCTCATGAAAAAATACCTGCACTTGTCCAGCTATGTCTCTCACCCCCACCCTTCTCTCTCTCTCCCTCCATCTGCCACATACTGACACAGAGCTTAGCATGCATTGTGTTTAACCTAGTCATCCTACTGGGTACATAGTGTGTGTGAGCTTCTCATCCTTGACTGAACACACGCCATGAACAGAGACAGATGGAAACATGGAGATGGAAATATCTATCCAGATTTAAAGGGTTAGTAATAATAAGAATAGAGAGAGAGATAAAAATGACAGGAAGTGAGTGACTAAAGAGAAATGTTTACATGAAGAGTTAAATCATCCATTTGAATAATAATGCAATAATCCTATAATACAAAAACATCTGTACTTACAGTGAAATATACACATTTTGCAAGAGCATGTATATATGATTAAGTCTAACAGGGCATGCCATGTACTGTAGCTGGTCCTAACTGACTGTTTGCGCAGCCCTACTCGATCAGTCAGCATAATGTATGTACATAAACCACCTACAATTTATATATAAAGCTTAGTAAAACTTGTCTAGAGTCAAACTTTGACTTGCATATACTGCAGGTTAATGGCCATTAATTGATTACCTATGTATCTGTTTTCATACCCACTGGTCTGTACAACATAGTTTTGTTTAGGTGTATATCTATGTGTATCTTCCATTTGTTCTGGACACTGTGTTTTTCCAAAGCTACCTACAACTTGAGCTAAATTTCTCGTATGTATAAAGCTCCTGCACACTAATAGAAAATAGTCTGAAAAGACTACTCTGCAGGACTTGGTTTGGCCGTGTACAGACACTGCTGGTTGCTTTGTTGCACTTGTTCTGGTAACCTCATGTAATTTCCAGTATAGCTTTGCCCACTTTCAACCTTAGCAGAGGTCTAATATGCAAAATTAACTGGGAACCACCTGCGTGGGTTTAAAGTGGGTCTACAACTAACAGTTATTTTCATTATTGATTAATCTGCCAATAATTCTCCTGGTTTATTTGATGAATCACTTCATCTATAAAATCTTAGAAAATAGTGAACAATAGTCTAACTGAGGGTCCAAAACAAACTATTTAGTGGAATTGATTAGACAAATACATCTGTCTAGTCCGGTAAAGTTGATTCTGACAATCAAGGTCCTAGAGATGGATATATGTGTGTGTGTGTGTGTGTGTGTGTTGGCAGTTCATACAGACGCCGAAAGAGCGACACAGTCACACAGAGAAGTAGAAGGAGAGACACTGCATCCTGATTGGCTGAGAGGACCTCTTGTATCTGAGGGGAAAAGGAACAAGAGTGAGGGAAGAAAAAGAGAGCGAGAGCTTACGCTGCTGTGCTGACCGAGACATGCTGCTCTGTCACATGACTCAGTACTCTCTCCCTCTCTCTCTCTCGCTCTGATCTCTTGCTGATGCTCTGGTCTTTTCCCTTGCTCTTTCCTTCCCATGCTCTCTGTTCTGCTCTCTTTCTCGGCTCTTCGTCTTTCAGCCTCTCTCTCTCTCCCATCACTATTATCTCTAGCTCTGCTCAAACTATACTCTTTTTTTTTTTTTCTTTTTTTTTTCTATCGCATTTATTTTCTCTCCTCGCTACATTGCACCTCTCTCTTTCTTTTTTTTTTTTATCCTGCAAATGATATCAACATAATTTGATATTGATAGATTTAAATGCATCTTTCTAAAGTAACAAATTTATAAAAAATAAAAAAAAATATTTTTTTATAATTTTTTTTGTGTTTTTAAAAAAAAAAATAATATTTTTTTTTTTTTTTTTTTTTTTTTTTTTTTTTTTTTTTTTTTTTTTTTTTTTTTTTTTCTCCTCTCTCTGTCAAAAGCAAAATTTGCCTCATAAACATGAAGACAATCAAGAACAATATTTACAAAGCAGGTTGTACAGTCTCTCCCTGTCTTTGCTCTTCATTTTCACCCCCCTCCCTCTCCTACACTCTCACTGTCACTCGTCCAGGTTCCGTTCCTCAATCTGCTTGGCAGTTCACTTTGCTTAGCCTCTCCACCGTGGCCCTGCAGACAAACCAAGCGCTCCTCGCTGGCAGCCCACTTGCAGGAATTTAGGCAGGCATGCAAACATACACACACGTCATACTGTAAAGTAAAAAGGTGCAAGTGCATTTCTTTTCCCTTAATGGAAAAAGAGGCCATCTCTATGATACACAAATAAATTGCCGGCTCCGGCAGCACCATGGGAACAATGTAACTACATGAAACGTAGCAGATTTGTTCCCATGGTGCCAGACCAAAACATTTCCCAAGCTGCCCTTATTTTAATATCACACAAGGAACTCTAGTGTTTTATTAAACTACTGACTGTGGGTGTACTCATCCTGGTAAAGGTAGATGGACTCAGGACGAAGAAAGAAGCATCCTTGGAAAGATAAAACGGTGTTACTGAATTAATGAGTTGATAATGATGCAAATCCAGTCCTCCAAGGTCTTAAACAAACTAATTACACACCTATTACCCATCAATTATCTTTGTTTTGCTCAATATGAGTGTCCTGTATTGACATTGAATGCTGCTGTAGACATAAACCGTGTGGTAAAACAGGGTTATTCTATATGAGGTTTAGAGTTGGGCCAAGGTATGTAGGGTGGGGGTATTGGTTAGAGGTCAGAACTCTCTATATATAAAGTGACCATATGTCTCACTGCACTGCGATATACAGTGAGACCGGGCAATGCTCATTCTGAACCTCCTGAAAAACAAGATGGCAAGATAATGGCATCAGGAGGATCGTTAAAAAGAAAGAAAAAAAATTTGGAAAATGGGAACTGGTGTTGAAAAGGGATAAGAGAGTGAAGGGTGTGGTGATGCATGGGACACCCTAGAAGGAGAAAGAAATGAAGCAAATGAGGCAAAAACACACATTCAGAAAGGCAGAAAATGGATTCAACGTTCAGCGGAGACAGAGAGGTGCAGCAGTGGACTGAAAACACACTCAGACAGCCTTCTCTGCGAGGAGCCGTCATTAGCGAGGGCGTTTCTGAATTATTCTTAATATAAAATGGGAGTTGTGACTGAGCAGTCAGAACGGTCAATAATGTGTTTCCAGCTGTGCTCATAATGTCCATCAACCGGTGTGTTTTACTACAGCGGATGGCAACCAGGGAGGCCGGGGCTGTCTGTTGATTATCAAAGGTGGAAGTAGTGTTTTCATTTGCAACTGTCACTGTAATATTAAAGTGTTTACTTTTAAGAGTTTTCTTCGGGTATATTTTTGCTTTGACTGCATTATTCTGTTTGTGGGGCATCTTGTGCTTTTGTTAGACAGTGATAACAATGGAGTCAAGGACGTTGCAGTTCACAGTTGGCATCTTAACCCCTGACACACAGGGGCGCCCATTCTTTTCGTTTTAAATCTAGCAGTCAAATCCCAACGGCACAAATGAGGAGCGGCACAATGTCAGTTTCTCAGTGGCTCACAAAAGTCCTTACGTGAAAAATGTTGGAAAGAATTAACTTACTGGGCGGTAGTTACTGATTTCCCGATTTGGGAAAAAAAAGCTGAGGGGAAAAGGTTTTTTGATCATGCACAATGAAACAAAACAAATTCAATTCAAGAGCAAGAATTAAATCCCCCCTTTCAACACCATGGATATAGTGCCACGCGGCCAGCCAAAACACCTATTTATGAACTTTAATATTTAATGGAAAACAATCTCAGAATGAAATTTAGTGCACTTTGTGTCAACATAAAATAAAGCGTGTTCAAGCCGGACAGCGGCGTTCACTTTGTGTGAAAACAAAATACTTTCACCCAGGAAACGCTTGTTCATTCTTTAGGAGTCAACTGCCGCTCAGATTTTATAGTTCTATGGCACTATAGACTGTTACACGTTACTTAGTTTAAAATACTTCTATTTTAGGTATATAAATAAAATATATGGTCGATTGGTGAAGTAACATTGATCACTTTGAAAATATAATAAATACTTATAAAAATAAATCAGCAGAGGCAGAGGTAAGTAGCCTGACAAGCCAGACCCACATCCAGATGTTGGGTCTGGGAACTCACCATTGGCAGGGCTCAATCCGAGGGGCGGGATAAACGGTTGTCTTTCAAATTCCCTCTGCACGTAATAGGATAGAGCTACAACCAGGCAGAGCAACGAAGAAGGAAGAGAAGCCAGCTGATAGATTAAACTTTTGCTGTATCCGGTCGGCAAAACTCCGAACACATCTTCCTTTTTTAAAGTGATGGTTCGGATAACTTACCACATGATTCACGACCAAGCCAAACACCCCCAACGCTTTTTCACCTCGGGTCTAACATTGGGCGAGTTAGCGTGGAGAAGCGTTAGCGCTGATTAGCTTAGCGCGGGCTAATGGACCCACGTTTGTATCTCGTTAAATGACCCCACTAATAATGCCCGAAATGATACCAAAGGTCTACACTAGTACAAATAGGTTATGTACTCATAAAACGATGGATTGGAAAGTTTGTAAGTGCACAAGAAGTTTATGAACACTTGCCTGCTGGCTTCGCGTCTCTGTTGCTGCTGCTGCTACCTGCAGTTACGAAGAGCTAGGGGCCGCCGGCCAAATTACTACAACGGAAAGAGATACAACAAAAATATGTATTAATTTAATGATTAAATAAGGTAATGTCTCCAAACTTACCTCAATTATTACTTGTCTCCTCGCTAGTTATATTACAGCACTTACTTTAAAAAATAAGTTAAATTAAAAATATTTTTGTTGCATCTCTTTCGGTGTTGTAATTTGTAGACGGGCCCCTAAGAACTCGTCTCACAGCAGCAACAACAGCAGAGAGCAGAAGCCAGCAGGCAAGTGTTATTTACATAAACTTCTGGTGTACTTACAAACTTTCCAATCCATCGTTTGTGAGTGCATAACCTATATATACTAGTGTAGACCTTGGTATCATTTCGGCATTATTAGTGGGGTCATTTAAGAGATACAAACGTGGGTCCATTAGCCCTAAGCTATTCAGCGGCTAACGCTACTCTACGCTAACTCGCCCAATGTTAGACCCAGGTGAAAAAAGCTTCTGGGGGGGTGTTTGGCTCGAGGTCATGGTGCAAAGGACCCTAGGGTAAATTACTCCGAACCATCACTTTAAGAATGATTTCTGGGCCGTTCTTTGTTCTTTTCTCATAGAAAAGCTTAACTCCAAGTCTTCCAGAAGACCACTGTTCCCAGCAGCAGCAGCCAAAGCCCGCCCACCGACTCTATACACAATGTGATTGGCCTGACCAGAGTTTGGTTTTTCCAGCTCGCAAGCCAAGCCTAGACTCCCCTGGCTGCAAAATAAATTTGCTGCCGCTAGGGTGCGTCTAGATTTCTAGGCTAAGGGATATGTAGACCAGAAATAGGGAACTCCCATGCATCCCCCCGTAAAATCGCACCATGGTGGTGGGTATCTTCTTAGCAACTTTTGAGATTGGAAAAAAAAAGTCAGGCAGGTGTAAAGTAACAAAAACATGACTTTTTTTTTAAATTTAGACAGGTGTCTTACATTAAAGCCAATACAAAGTAAAAGCTAAGATGGTGCAGGATTTCTTCCTCGCTCACTAAATGGAGTCCTATTCAGCAGTAGTATGCTCAGTGCTGCCACTGGTGGCCAAAAAATGTATAACTGTTTTAATCCCTAGTTGCTGTAATTTAGCTATCAGCACGGATTCAGACTGAAAGTTAAATTCAGGGGGCTGCATCACTGTGCGCTCCAGCAATATGACTCACAATTCAAATCAGTCCCACCCATGAAGAATGCAACATATTCCTATAGTTCATTTGAATCTGATTTGTGTGTGTGTTGAAATAAGTCCCAGCAGTTGGAGTAACAGATTCCTGCATTTAAAGGCTTAACAGACAGCAAAACACCGCATAGCGGTTCTGGAAAGTTATCACGGCAGGAACTAATTTATCCTTCAACATAACCGTGATCGTAAGGTAGACAGTTGAAATAAGCCGTGCACTCTCAAGTTCCCTATTTTGTTTACAGACCTTGTGATGAATGTGTTTTCTCTCCGCGATAATGGATATTTTCTGCCCCTGTGATTATTTCACTCTGCAATCAAGTGAAAGAAAACAGGGGGTCACAAGCTTAATTTGTTAGGTTCACAAACTAAAAAAGCTGCAAATCACAGGATGAATAGTTTACTGTGCCAAAATAATATGTAAATGTGGAAGCAAGGCTTTTAGTCCTTTTGGTTTTGTGTGTTTATGCATGAGGAAAACCTCTAAGACGGTCCACACCTTTGCTGAAATCAATCCATGACACCACTGAGGACGTTCTTTGCATGAATTACAGGGCCTTTGGTGCTGGTGTGTATGACAGTGTCATAGAAAAAAAACTAAAGCAGTAAAGAACAGCTTCTCAGATATTAGCTCTTTAGTCAACACAACACGCCCTGCAGCAGGTGGACAGCAGCGGTACTGATCCATACTCTGCTGTTTGCGCTGTCACGGTTGTCAGAGGGGAGGAACGTGAGCCGAATTGTGCTGCTTGTCCTGAGCCTACGAGGAATCTTGATTGGAGTGTAAACACATGCATGCCAACACACACACACACACACACACACACACACACACACACACAACACACACACACACACACACACACACACACACACACACACACACACAAGCGCACACATGCATACATCTATAAACAGGCACAAAAAGGCAGCGTTGCACACACAAGAGATAAACAGATGATTAATGGACAAAGAGGCTCCAGGGGAAAAGTTGATGTTTAGATTACTTTCTTTTTGGCTCTAAAGCTTTGAAAAGAGTTAATCCTGTACATCACGGTGAACTTTAGGTATTGTCGAAAAGATAATAGAGAATCCTACTGCATTTCACCTTCACTGAATGACTCACAGCCACTGATTATCTGCAACTACAAGACAGTAGCCACCTTGAGGCACCTTGACAAAGTCCATTCTGCATTTCTCATGCAGACAGTTCTTTATTGAATACAGTTAAATTCAAAGGAATCCAGTGAGTATACAAAACTTTAATTAAAAACTTCCATTACTTGTCCAGGGGTTCAGAATAGAGTCCAAAGTGCTGTTGTCTGTGTTGTCTCTTTACACCAACTTTCATTAGCTGTTACAAAGCTTCTTTTTTTTCTGAAATCCTATTACTTTAAGTCCAGGGCCCATTTGTTAGTAAATCTATGGCTGCCCTGAGAACTTAAACTAGGGCTATGTTCATTAAAGCAGCCTCATTAAAACATCTTATTACTTTTTCATTATGTAAGGCAAGGTGGGCCAGTTTAGTTCAGTTTAGTTCAGTTCAGTTCAGTTCAGTCACTTCATTATCCCAAATGGGAAACTTGATATGCAGTCCGTGAAAGGAAAGATAAAAAGAAACACATTCAAGCAACATACAAATAGAGGCAACAATATATATATATATATATATATATATATATATATTTTTTTTTTAACCTTTATTTAACCAGGAAGAGACTCATTGAAATTAAAAATCTCTTTTTCAAGAGTGTCCTGGCCAAGGCAGGCAGCAGTACAAACACACATACAGTACATGCAAATACAAAATACACAAAAACACTAAAAACATAAAACAAGTGAAACAGCAAATCCCTCAAAGTCAACCAGAATCCTAAACACATCAGGTAAGACATCTACAGCCAGATGTGGCTGCCTCCAAGTCAAACAACATCTTCTTAAAGATATAAAGACATGAGTACAAAAAAGGTTTCCTGTATGTAATACACACAACACAATTCATCACCACTGGAACAATCTCTAAAAAAGGCTCAATGAGCGAGGCATCAACACTTGCAGAATTGAATATTCAATTCAACATGAAGCTAACACCTCTGACTTTGGTATATGTGAGCAACTGCTATGGTCAAGCATTCTAGCAATATGACTCACAATTCAAATCAGTCCCGCCCATGAAGAATGCAACATATGCCTATAGTTCATTTGAATCTGACTTGTTATATTATGAAATGTTCATTTTACTGTAATTGTAGAAGTCTAGTTTTGATTCTTTATTTTGAATCACGGTCAGTTTGAAATGACCTTTTGTGTACTAAATTCTAATTGGATAATCATTTTGTATAACCATAAAAAAACATTTGTACCATAAGTAAGCCAAATTATTCATTTGAAGTAGTTTGGCCTGTGCAGTTGTTAGCTCTGATGTAGGAGTGTGTGGACAGCAGACTGAGTGTGTGTGTGTGTGTGTGTGTGTGTGTGTGTGTGTGTGTGTGTGTGTGTGTGTTGTGTGTGTGTGTGTGTGTGTTGGTCCTGGGCGTTACTGTATTAATCAACACTTTTTTATGAAAGGGTTCGTATGATATCGTACAAAATCTTATGCAATTACAGTGCATTACTTATAGATTAGCCTAGTGTGTGAATTCTTGTGAATAATGTAAGTACAATACAATGTCGTTGTGTGTGTGTGTATGTGTGTATTAAGAAATTACATTGTTTTTATTTTTGAGGGTTTTTAGGTCTTTGAGTGTATGAGAGAGACAGAATGTGCAAACAGTGACTGAATTCAGGATCTGAATTCCTTGTTCCTTGTGTGTGTGTGTGTGTGTGTGTGTGTGTGTGTGTGTGTGTGTGTGTGTGTGTGTGTGTGTGTGTGTGTGTGTGTGTGTGTAACAACAAGAAAGGGAGGAATTAACCACATTGTGGGATGGTAATGTGTGTGTGTGTGTGTGTGTGTGTGTGTGTGTGTGTGTGTGTGTGTGTGTGTGTGTGTGTGTGTGTGTGTGTGTGTGTGTCCAGTCGGCTGTGAGTGTGTGAAACTGACTCAAAGCAGCATGTGTGTACTCTGCGTTGGATGTGTCGCATTCTTGTCATGATGTTTCAATGGGCCGGTGTCTGTTCAAGGCAACTTCTGCTCTTCAGCCTCTGAACACACAAACACACACCCACACATGCAACCCATATCCTACATGAAGGCATTTTGGGGTTCATACGTATGTATGGTATATATGAAATATTCATGCCTAACCCTTGGAAAACATAAAGGGGACCAAGCCTTTTCAGTGGCTGCTCCGAAACTCTGGAATAGTTTACCTATTCAAATAAGAACTGCTCAGACCGCTGGAACTTTCAAAGCCATTGCTTAAGACCCACTTCTATTTGTTGGCTTCCAATTTGAGTTGAGTTTTGACACCTTGACCTTTTCTACAGCTGTTTATATTATATTTGTTTATTTGTCTGCACATTTGATCCATTTTGGTTGTGTTTTTTTAGCTTGTGAAGCACTTTGGTTGTTTTTAAATGTGCTATAAAAAAATTTAATTATATTTATAAATGTTTGGCAACTGCAGAAAACATCCGAGACTGTGGAATAGCTAAAAGAAATACGTTATTTTTGTGGACCTATGCAATGTACTTTACAGAGAAATATTGTGATTTTACTCAATACATCTGTTAATTATTAACTTCAATATGCAGGCAGTTTGCCTATTATAACCAGTGCAGATGAACTCCGAATGGTTTTCCAAAGAAGAAACTGTTATCTGAATACTTGTAAATCAATAAACGAGATTTCACTAGTGTCCTCCTTTCAATTGTTTGGAATTTCCTTGGAAGTGATTCAGGACACACCTACAGCAACCTGCCTGAAACAACAGAAGAGCCGAGCCCTCAGCACACTCAGCACACCTCAGAGCTGCTATTAGTGGGGCAACATCAATCACAGAGGCAGATGAATAAATATAAAATGAAGAAGAGTGAGATTCAGGGGTTGGAGAAAAGGGGTACTATGAATGGATGAAGGTCACATACAGTGAACTGACATAATTAGTTAAATATTTACTGTGTACAATTTCTATAGCTTGTGTTTATTGAGTGGATAACTTAGCTAATACTAGTCGTTAAAATCATTAACCTGCATGGTTGCTCAATACATGAATGTATGGCATTCTGGACTATTCAAATAATGACTAAATGAATGAATGAATGAATAAATGAATAAATGAATTACCCAATAGAAGAAAGAAAACAAGAAAGACACACTACATACCAAAATGGAGTTATTGGATAAAAAAAAATAAGTTTTAAAATAAGTTCTTGTGAACTGGAGTGATGTGGACTTGACTTTGGTTTTTGTGAAGTCTGCAATAAAATGCCAAATGTTAACATAAACACAAAGATGTAACAGAACATAACTTACTGATAAACTCTTGCTGAAACAAAAAAAAAATTGTTGAGAAACTTCCTTATTTGAGACAAGAAAAGTACTTTGGGGCAACATATGCAATGTCAACGTTTTAGCAGTTCATGCAACCTCTGCTACCCGGATCTCTCTCACACACACACACACACACACACACACACACACAGCCACCATCTGTAGTCCAACTAGGCCAGATTAAGGAGAGAGAAAGAGAGAGAGAGGGAGGGAGAGAGAGAGGGAGAGAGAGAGTGTTAGGATAATTATTTAACAAAGAATGGACAAAATCATTCAAGTTCTCTTAAAAGCTTTTTTACTTGCAGCAAGTAGAGTTAGTTTATAGCACTCACAGCATAAGTAAAAAAAAATGACTGAAGATTGTTCACAACAGAGTCTTTTTCTTTAAAGGAGTTGGGAGTCACGTTAGTTATTTGGTTCATGCAATTAGTAGCTTTTCCTCCACATTATGCGCTCTGCCCTATACATCCTGTGCTCTTTGCAAAGTCACTCAGCTTTCATCATTAACACATGAAAGACAGAAATACTAACACAGAAATACTAAAACAGCAGTTTGGATGCAAATGGTTTAACAGAGAAACTGAAGCAAAACCGTTCTAAGCATAATTTTTCTAACAGAGAGCGAGAGAGGACTGGAGTTGAGATGATGCACTCAATGCCCTTCATGTGAGTGTGTGTGTGTGTGTGCTTTAGGGAAAGTCTAGGTTCTAGGTTGAGACACCAACACACTGCCATGAGATACAAGAATAGAACATGACTCATGAGTGCAAGAGTGTTGCACACAAACGGCATCCGTTAACAAAGACAGACACACAAACGCACAATTACTGTTCTCAATTGGTCAGCATCATGTATGTTGTTTCTAAAAAAAAATGCACTCATCCCTGTGTGCATGCGCCATCCTGAAGACTGTGTCGCATTCATGTCCAGAATCGTGATATATAATCACTGCAAACCTAAGCTCTTCTCCCAGAAAACACAGCGAATTCAGCAGATTTAGCCCTAAACATTCTGATATAATACTGTGTTTAAGGGGATTTTGTTGCATGCAGCTTCATGCTTTAGTCTGGCTCAAGGGCAACCTCCTAAAAATAAGCTTAGTATGGGCTACCTCAGGGGACTTCAACATTTCTTTAAGCCAAGGACCCCTTAACTAAAAGAGAGATGGAGCAGGGACCCCCCCCCCCCTACTACTAATATTGTGTAAAATTAAGTTGCATATTAAACTAGGCCTACAATAACGTGTAGAGCGACCTAAAGCCTTTATACATACCTTTTTAGTCCTATTAAAATGATAATTGTTGGCATGATTTTAGAAATAATCTTTTCATTCTCAACATAAATGTGGCACAGTGAATTCTTTAGGATTAACTGTATCTGTGGATGGCTACCTTAGTGGCAGTGTTACCCATAGGCCAATAAGCCTATCGTAAGTGGGGACTTATATTTGCTAAAAATGTGTTGGATTCATGTAAAGACTTGTTAATTTTTTAAACAACTTTCAAAAATGAATAATAATTTGACTCTGAGGACCCCCTGTTGAAGATACCTGAACTCACCATCAGTTTTGGTCTCTGTGTGTCTCGGGGAGAGTGTCTTATTCGAAGAGAAGGTGCAGTTTTAGCCAAAACATTCAAAGATCTCACCTTTGTTGAATGACCCATTTCCTGAATTGGGACACAGATAAAAGAAGATTCAATTAAACTTCATTAATCCCTGGGGAGAATATTGATCAGAGCAGTAGCAAAAAATATAATAAAGGTTAAAAGATGTCCATGTGAATTGAGTTAAAGGAGAAATCCGGCGCAAAATGAACCTAGGGTTTAATAACACATGATTGCCGAGTCGACCGTTCTCTGGGATATGTTTTCATGCTAATCGAATGTGACCAGTTTTAGCCCAAACAGCTAATTAGCTTATAGCGCTAGTCATCGGGGCACGAGGAAAGTAAAACAAAATCGCTATTTCTATACCAGTAAATAGCACCACACTTCCACGGTGGCAATGAGGGTCCCTACATGTAAACCGAAGCATTGACAACTTTGTAAGTGTACAGACAGTTTATTAAAAAGATGGTTTATAAAGACAATACCGTTCACGTATACATGCGGGCGCCATCTTGGGAAAGCAGTCATGACCAGTCGAATGACGAAAGACGTGCTTGAGCTATGTTACTGGGTTATTGGTTGCACGGCCACGACTAGCGTTTTAAGCTAATTAGCGGTTTGGGCTAAAACTGGTCACATTCGATTAGTATGAAAACATATCCCAGAAAACGGTCGACTCGGTAATCATGTGTTATTAACCCCTAGGTTCATTTTGCGCCAGATTTCTCCTTTAAACAGACAGCACATTTAAGTAGAATGTTTGAATACTAAGGAAAGTATTATGATAATGTGTCCGGAAATTGATAAATCAAGGAAACATATTCTTGCAAAACAAATATAAGACACAATTATAAAAAAAAAAAATATTGAGGTAGGTGGAATAATGTGAAATAAAAATGTCTCACCGGAATGGAAGGATATTGTCCCTGTCTGGTAAAAACCTTGTATGTCCAAAACTTTTGCTTTTCAGGAAATGAAAAAAAAATGCTAATTTGAAAACATTATTTTGAGCTATTTACTTTCGACAAAGTCAGATGAAATGGCCTCATCGCTGTTTAAATATTTGTGAAACGCACAGACAGCCGTAAAGGGCACCGAACAGCATTGATTCATGAAAATAAATTTAAATGACGAAATATAGAGATACAAGGTTCTGGCCACACGCCGACGATATCAAACACACACAGACACACACACACACACACACACACACACACACACACACACACACACACACACACACACACACACACACACACACACACACACACACACACACAAACACACAGTTCCCATGTATGTAAACACACTGTATACATACACATACATATACACAAACAGCAGTGTTCACAGACAGAAAATACACATGGATACACACAGACACTCCTCACTGGGTTTGTGTGTGTGTCTGTGTGTGTGTCTGTGTGAGACTGATGTAATGCATAGTGACTGCAGGGATCTTGCTGTACAGCGTGATGTTGCATGTTGTGATGCTGCTGCATCCAAAAAAAGAAATAATCACAGAGGCTGCTGTTCTTTGAAGCTCAAAACCTGCAGTGTTTTACTTCACTTTACATTGCAAAGTAATAATTGGGATGTTCTGCATAGTAACAGTCAGAGGATAACAAGTACACATAGACGGCAGTAAGCTGCAAAAAAAAGCCTGATTTTAATTTTCTACCTGTGACTTGACATAAGTATAGTTTGGTTCCTGGTGTAAGAGCAAAAACACTGTGTTCAGTATGTATGGATTTATGTCAAGTCATTATGAATATATCTGCAAATTGCAGAAGCAGAAACTGTCAAATGAAAATCGGCCTTCTACATTTGTCACAGCTGATATCACCGCTAAAATGCTGCGTGACGTTTTAACTGAAAATGAAACAAAGTCAGCGCATACAGCTAAAGTGTTCAGACGACACCATCTGTGACCAGTTAATTATTAGTGCATCAGTCAATTTAATCGGCAGGAACAGCTTCCAGAGACAGAAAGCTTAACAGCATATGATTACTTCCAATATTTCAGGATTTAAAAAAACTTAACATGCTTTCTCTCCTGGTTTATTTATTCTCCCTCTTTTATTTCCCCCCCTCTCTCCCATACCTTTCTCGCCGATGTTTCCCTTTCTGGAACATGTCATGTCTTTTTGCCTCTCTCACCCTGCACCCTCCTTTTTCCTTACCTCCCTCTCTTTCTGCTGCTCTCTCTCTCTCTCTCTCTCTCGCTCAGCTTTATTTTGGTTGAGAGAGATAATCCCTGAGTCACGTGGAGAGAGAGAGAGAGAGAGAGAAGGAGAGAGCACACACACACACACACACACACACACACACACACACACACACACACACACACACACACACACACACACACACACACACCACATAAAGGCAAGTGCAAAGAGAGTATGCCACAAAGAAATAATGCAACTGAAGCCCATTTGAATTAAACTGAGAGGGTGAGAGAGGTATAGATCAAGTGAGATAGAGAGAGAGAGAGAGAGAGAGAGAGAGAGAGAGAGAGAGAGTTTGAGGGTAAATGAACACGCAATTAGAAACAGCTGTTGTTGGACTGTCACCAGAACATCAGATTATTGGAGAGAAGGGGGAGGAAAGATGGATGAGAAGAGAAAGAGAGAGAGAGAGAGAGAGAGAGAGAGAGAGAGAATGAAAAGAGACAAGGAAACAAGAAGAAGGGATGACAAGAGAAGGAGGAAGAAGAGGTAGAGAGAGGAGCAGAGAGCAAGGATGAGATCAAGGGGAGAGAGAGAAGATAGAAGAGAAAACGGGAGGGAGAGTGGGAATGATGGGAACGAGGAAAGGGGATGACTTATATTTAAGGAGGAAAGTAGAGATAAGAAAGAGGGAGTGTGCAATGGGAAAAAAGAGAGAGAAGACAATTAAAGAGCAACTTACAATAACACTCTGTTTCAGCTTGAACACGCCCCCTTCACATATTCAAAAATTGAGTAAAACCCAGAGCAGTCTCGCTCCACCCTACTGCATGTTGCATATCGTTGGTACACGCGTCTGAGGCTAAAATTGCAGTACTGTGAAGATCTTCACAAAGGGTGGATTTTATGGGTAACCAAGATCTCATAAGCGCACCTCCCAAATCTCACATTGTGTAAGCATTGAGATTATATGCATGTGTGCACACATAAGTGTAAGAGTGTGCAGCATTTGCAGGCAACATGAATACAATGACATGATCTAATGACCTGAACACTGCCAGAATGAGGAGAGAGGGGAAGAGAGAGAACGGGGACATAGAGAGATAGAGAGAGATAGAAAAAGAGCAAATGGGACAGAAAGAGAGGGAGAGACTATTCCTTAGGCACCAACCCCTTGCTCGCTCCAGTGAGGAAGAAATCTCCCATAATTACCACAGCGCGCACAAGACCACACACACACACACACACACACACACACACACACACACACACACACACACACACACACACACACACACACACAGGAGGAGAGAGAGAAAAGGGAAATCCTCATATAACCTCAGTAAATCCGTCCGAAATGCTGCACGCTGACAACTCAGGCACTCGCTCGCTCGCTCAAACAAATGCACATACACACTCATGGGAGCAACCAGAAGATGCAGAGAGGGTGAAACAACTAAACTGGGTTAGAGGGAGAGAGAGAGAGAGAGAGAGAGAGAGAGAGAGAGGTGAAAAGCACAATCACGTCAAGAGAGAGCGATCAAATTCAAAAGACAGAGTAAAAGAGAGAAAGAAAGAGAGAGCTGATACACTTGCACACAAAAAAAAAGATAATGAGAGAAAAGATGAAGGATTTTTTCTCCCATGCATTTTTGGAAAGAAGAAATGGTCCACACTGTGACTAATGTAGTATGAGTGTGTGTGTGTGTGTGTGTGTGTGTGTGTGTGTGTGTGTGTGTGTGTGTGTGTGTGTGTGTGTGTGTGTGTGTGTGTGTGTGTGGCCTTAGGAAACAGTATGCCAGTATTCTTTTATATACGCATAACAGAAAGTCACGTTTCTCCAAACCTTCAGAATTAAACCAAAAATAAGGTGTGATGCAGCTTTAGATTTAAAGAGAAAATTTCGCATTTTTAAAATGTTTCCCAACTTACATTAATTACTGAAAATATAACATCTGATTTCATTTTACGCTTTACTATGGAAGGCATGAATACTGAGATAAAATACTTAAGTCAGCCATGTTCTTTATTTACTCCTGTCTGTCAGCCACCGTACTCACGTTCTGTACTTTCTGTGAAAGTACTAAGAGTGTCAGCAGTGGGAGTTTGATTCCCATTGGGGTCAACTGTGCTAAAAGGAACTTTGGATGAAAAGTGCACAAGATGTCTGTGATGCTTCGCAGGGTGTCAAGTTTAGTTCACTTCCTGTCTTCATCAGAACCCGTTGCTAGGAGATACTGTGTAGGTGATGATAGGTTAGCATCTCTTTAATATTGTGCCACAATTTCTACAACTAAGAAATTGGTGTTTTACTGTTTCTTTACCAATTTCCCACCAGAAAGAAACACGTGAACAATACATTTTTCAACGTATTTTGGATGACATTATTTTTCGATAAACTGAAGCTGCAGAAAGCACCCCACTTTAGAGATATAAGGCTTCTTAGCTACAAAACATACTTTTGTCTGATTGGCTGGCAGCTGTCCCGTTGCAATTGTGTGGAAATTCTTCAGGGCAATTATCACTTAAGCCATTTTTTCATATAACCTCATGGACAATTTCCGATGAATACGGTGCAGACATTGTAAGAAGTTACCCTTTGTAGCATAGCCGGATCGTAATTTGGTCAAAAACGTCACTTGCCATTCCTTGAATTTGTCTGATGATATTAGCGTTGGCCCTTACTGACAGAAGTTTCTAAATGTGGTTGTCTAAACAGTGAGACATTTTCGTTGATGTGTTCGTGTAAATGACCCTTCTTCTTCACCCGCAGTTGTTTGTTTTCCTTTCAGTTTCAATAGATACTGACTTGCTTTGTTCACACGTAGGCTCAATAGGACATTACACAGACTTTATACGAGGGAGCTGGCAGGGTAATGGCTAAAGTTTAATGTCCAGTCCAACTGATTCAGACATTTACGTTTTCATACAGCTCTTACAGGTAAAGTCTTGATTAGTTCAGGTTGCGGTGCATGTGTAAAAGGGACTTTTGTTTGCAAAATAATACATCAAACACTACATGAAATAGAAACGTAAAGGCTCCTGTGTCAAACAACGCTATCATGTTCTGAAAATCAAATACATCTTCTATAATTGTCACTCTATCATCATCTTCACCACCATAGGCGGACTGGCAATCTGGCAGTTCTGGCGAATGCCAGAAGGGCCGATGCCCTTTGGGCAATTTGGACCATTGGAAAAAAAGATTTTTAAAAATAGGTCAACATTTATACTTTTCAAAACAAAAGCTTGCGTCTGGTCCGCTATGTCTTTGTACTTTGGTGTTTTGGGTGTTTAAGTATGTAAAAATATTTTAAATATGCAAGCATTTCCATTCTATTCAAAGATGGTTTATTTGAAGGTTTTATGAATTACTCCAGTGTGTGTATTATTTCATTATGAAAGCCTGTAAGTGTGCCTCATGCAGCTGGTGCCATAAACTCATGTGAGCCTGTTTTTTGCAATTTAAAGCAAATAATGTCCCCTGTCTGAAATTGGGCCGGTAAGGGACATAATTGCCTTGTCCCAGTCCGCCCCTGTTGACCACGTAGTGTGACAAAGAATGATAAATAGGTGGAAGCTTTTATACGACACTAGCAGCCAAATATAAATTAGATACTTAATCAGATCAAGCTGTTGATTATTCCTTTAAAAATAATATATTTAATGTACTACTATTTAATGTATTTTTAAAATATAACCATGACCCTTTAAACCTTCCTCAATGGCTTTTCCTGTTATTTATTGCTTAAAGGTTTAAAGCTGCTTTAGTTTATGTTATCTGCAGCCTATCATGGCCTTATCAAGCAAATTGCTGAGCTGGTACTACTGGTATTTGATCAGAGCAGGAAGTTATAAATTAACCAGACTTTGTATTGGTGGAATTGTCGTTCTGGCTTCCAAACTCACTCATGTCTCCACTATTTTTGGCAAAATACTTTTATCAACAGTAGCTCAAAATAAATGTGATGCTCAACTTTTTAATTTAAAATTAAATTGGTTTACAATGCTGGTTTTATTGTTGTAGTTTTGGCAATCACCCTTGTTGGTTATGATTGTATTTGATTTATTACTGTGTCTGCTGCAGCAAGCACCAGCATCAGATAAGCCCATAAACCAATTCAAACCATTTATCTATATCACTAATTCTGTAGTAAAATGTATTGCATGGCAGAGTTAATAGCTGGTTCCTCTTTGACCTCTTGTATTAATACACACATACAGCTATTTAATGGTTCCACTTTGAAGTCCTTTATTAATACACACATACAGCTTCAGACTCTGATCCTGCAGCTACATGGCCTACTTACTGCCTCAGATTTATTCAGAAACTGATTGATCCAAAACACTCACCATATTTTTTCCAGATTGAAAATTGGAGCCAAATGGCAGCCGTGTAAGTGGTGCATTCGTATCATAAGGTAACGGAAGTGTAGGAGAGAGCTGTCCAATATAGACTGTACAGCTAACAGAATGTTCCTCAAGCTGATTTATCCATGACCTTACCCTGAGTAAAGGCAGTGGTGGAAGAAGTATTCAGATCCTTTACTTAAAGTGGCTATTCGCCTTATTCCGCGTGTCAACAAGGGGGGCGCCATGTTTGCTCCGTTTTGTCTTCGAACTTCCGGTTGAGCAACTCTGTCCAGCAGTACATTGGCACAGCTATTTTAGTGAAGATGTCCAGCATTATGTGTTCGGTGCGGGCCTGTCATAACAATTGGATTAAAAAATGGGTATCCTTGCAACAATACGGTGTTGTCCACGGGAAAACCAGGGCAGAATGTTGTGGGGTAGCTTTTAATCTTTATCCTCCGCCATCCAGCGATGAGGACCGGCGTATGTGGCTGAAGGCGCTAAACTTGAAGAAACCTGCGAAAAAGCCCTACGTCTGTTCTTTCATTTTGCTAGCGCTAATAGCTATTAATATCGCTAGTCGTTAGCCAGCTAACGTCTAATGAGTATGATAAGCATTATCACATCAGTACCTTTTTTCAAAACTATGTACAGTTATGCTGTCTAACATTTACGTTTGGTGAGGGCTTGTTATGACGTATGGCTGGAAACTTCCCAGTTAAACCGAGCTGAATCCATACCAGTGTGCTCGCAAATAGTAACAGTAAATGCTATCGTCTGTTAGCAGTCTGTTGTTAGTGATTTCTACGAGATTTAGTGATACAAGTTCCTAGTTACGTTTCCCCCCAGTTAGTCCCAACTCAGTTTGTGTTGATTTGGTTGAAAAACTGTAGTTTTTTTACCTTCGTTTGATTTCCTTCTTTTCTGGGATGGCCCTGCCCCAGTATCAGCCATAACTACAACAGATAACTTCTAAAATAAAATTAAAATACAATTAAGCCTACATAAAGAAATCTCCTGCTACCTTTTACCTGGCTGGATACACTAACACAGGCTTTTCCGGTGTTACACCGAAATCTGTAACCCGTTAGAATGTGTGCTCTGTAGCGCCGTCTACCTGCCGTAAATCTTTTTGTGACTTTGGGGGGGAAAATCAGACCCAGACAGAGGCATTGATAAAAACTATATACAAATAGCGTTCTTTTCAGTGTTAGTCTCGTTCGCTTTTACAGGTCATTTATGATCCTGATGATTTATGAAAGTTACAGTTTCAGAAACATTCAAAAGTTACATATAGTTACTTTATGTAAAAAGTAATTAATACCACACTGTAAAAAATACTCTGTTACAAGTAAAAATCCTGCATTGAAAATGTTACTTAAGTACTGTAAAAGTATGTAAGTATCATCAGGAAAATGAACTTAAAGTATTAAGTACTCAATGCAGAAAATCTAATTTTAGAAACTGAAAACAATCCAACCAGTTCCGTCAATGAACTAAAAGTGCTTAATTGGCTAATCATTTTAGCTGTACTCATAGGCCTATATATTGTTGGTAATTTGTAAAGTAACTAGAAACTAAAGCGCTCAGGTTAATGTAGTGGAGTAAAAAGTACAATATTTCTCTCAGAAATGTAGTGCAGTAGAAGTAGAAAGTGGCATGAAAAGAAAAGTCTCAAGTAAAGTACACCTCAAATTTGTACTTCAGTACAGTACTGGAGTAAATGTACTTAGTTACATTCCACCAATGCCTAAAAGGAAAGTTGTGGGATGATTTTGTAGGTCAACCCCAATTATCTTAAATCTCTGCTTAACATAAAGTGAAGTAACGTAGCAAATGTACGGATTTGAACCAACACCCTGATCTATTTCTAATCCTAACTAAGTAGCTTTTGTGCCTAAACATCACCAAACTGCGACCGTTTAACAACATTAACATGTTTAAAACCTTTATGTTCTGTGTTTTAGATATGAGGACGGAAAACGCTCCCAGGGGTCGTATTTCCTGCCACTGCTAGTGGCATTAATTTATGAAAGACTTATAAGTGTCGTTAGCCTGACAAGCCAGACCCACATCCAGATGTTGGGTCTGGGAACTCACCATTGACAGGGCTCAATCCGAGGGGCGGGATAGTCGGTTGTCTTTCAAATTCGCTCTGCAAGCAATAGGATAGAGCTACAACCAGGCAGAGCAACAAAGAAGGAAGAGAAGCTAAAATGAATTAGATTAAAATATGTGCTGTTCTTTGTTCTTTTCTCAAAGAAAAGCTTAACTCCAAGTCTTCCAGAAGACCGCTGTTCCCAGCAGCATCAGCCATAAGCCCGCCCACCGACTCTATACACAATGTGATTGGCCTGACCAGAGTTTGGTTTTTCCAGCTCACAAGCCAACGGAGAGTGCCTGGACCCCCCTGGCTACAAAATAATTTTGCTGCCACTAGGGTGCGTCTAGATTTCTAGGCTAAAGTGTTGTATGAGTGGGAAGGAATAAACAACCGATATTGCCATGTGATTTGGAGGACACGTTTAGAAAATAACAAGCACATGAGTTTTTCGGTGGGAATTTCATGTCAGCATGAAAAAGTCTGTGAAGCAACATTTAGTCATCCACAGTACATATCTCCCCTGAAACCCAGAGTGATGAAATACTTGTACGTGGTTGGTGACTCCTTGCAGGAGGGCGAGGCAGGTTTCATCACACATTTTACAGAATGTCTTCCCTGAAGCTGTGCAGTTAAATCTTCCCACACCAGAGTGATTTATCGGTTAGCTAGGAGATCAGAGACAAAAAAGTCTGTCATGTCAGCAGCAAAGAATATCACAGTTTTAAAATGGTTTATCAAGCAATCCATGTGTCGGATCAGCCTAAACACAAGGAATTGTAAAATCAACATTCAATGGACTGTGATTGACAAAAATAATGACCTGATCGAACGACAACTGTGGAATATAATTATAGCAGAAAAAAAAAAAAAACATTGATTGAGGTAATATATCACCGTGCTACCGCCTGCAATAATCAAACTGCCTTGTCGTTTATTTTTAGTCTCTGTGGAGGTGTTGAAACTTTCATTTTTGGATATTTTGTTTTTGCACCAAACGAGACAAAAGGTTTTTGAATTCAGAAATTTGAGCAGCTGACAAAACAATCACTGAGTTGTTGTTGATTGATGTTTCTGGGGACGGCACTACTGTTGGAACTGAATCGCCAACACAAAGCTCTTCCTCCTGCCAACTGTCGGAAGCATAGTCTAATCTGTTTGATACATGTCTTATCCCCTCTACATAAGATCTGCATCATTTGTTAAGTCATTTGCTATACTACACTGCCTAATTGTGACATTGTCTTGCTATCTTGTCCTTCACCAACTTGCACCTACAAGTCCTGGAATGGGATTCCCTTTTGTGATGTTTCCCTGGATTCACTTTATTTTAAGATAATATAAGATAAAATAGACTTTATTAATCCCACACTGGGGAAATTCCAGTCAGTCCGCTTCAAACAAAGTGCCTGTCAAATTACAGAACAGCGTCTGAAACCCCAGTCCCCCGATGCCTTTTTCAATGTTGGAATCGTTGCAGATTTTTTTCACACAATCACTTCACGCAGTAACTTGTCAGGTCTGCAGAGATGAGAGAGTAGGCAATATTAAAAACTTCTCTCTTTCTCCCACTTTTATCCATTCTTCACACTATTGCTATGTCAATTTTCATGACTGCAAAACAGCATGAATGGCAAAAAGTGGGCATCTCATCTCCTACCTTTCTACGTTTTTTGCTGCGTTTTAAAGGTATAAATACTTTTGCCTTTAGACATGGTCTAAACTAGTTTGTCCGTACACCGGCCTTAAAGCGATAGTTCAGGTTTTGTTTTTAGTGGGGTTGTATGAAGTACTACTATCGGTAGTCAGTGAAATAACTAGTCTCGCTTTGCCAGAGCTTCCTCCACAGTGTTGAGGAGGAGGGTCTGGTTAGTCCGTACGGCATTCCAGGATGGGAGAAAAAGAGTGCTCTGGTTTATTGGCATTTATTTAAACCAATTACAATCATCTTGGGTGGCGCTAAGCGCCAGACAGAGCCGCTGTGCCATTGCAAAATAGCCTCGGGAAGGAACTTGTTTTGGTGGAACATGTACGTTCAATGGTTGTTTTAGTTGTGCAACAGAAAACTCAGATTGGACAGATTGTCTAGCTAGCTGTCTGGATTTACCCTGCAGAGATCTGAGGAGCAGTTAACCATAGTCCTCACAAATTTAAACTATCAACGCAAAGAAAGAGGAAGGTTACGGACATCCGGCCCAAAAAGAGTGTGATCTGGCGGAATTCCCAGCGGCAACGGAGCAATCCCGGAGGTGGAACGTCGTGGATATAGACTAGTGTATTACCTACAATAGATGACGGTTAGGATGCTGCCAGATTAGAGAAGCAGACAGGAGTAACCACATGGAAGCTTAGCAACGCAGCAAAACACCAACTGCTCAGGGCGCCTCTCCATGGACAGCCCCCCTCCTCTGACACCTCTCCATTAATGCGTGTGTATGGGTCCTGTGTGTAATGTGTATGATAACAACAGAGGGAAAAAAATGAATTTCCCCTCAGGGGACTCATAACGGTAAGCTTTCTTTCTTAATCTGAACCTCGTGGTTTGCATATTATCTTGTCATCAATAGCCTGTAGCAACACGCCCACACAAACAGCCTAACAGCCCCAAACCTTGAGAGGCTTTTCTAGAGAGCCATTATCAGTCTGAATGTGTGATTGCAAAGCCTTTGAGACTGTTATTGTGATGAACGCTTGCGAAAATTAAGCTGAGTTAACTTGAAATGATTCTGAACAGTAAGCCCATCAACAAAACAGATGGTGAGTTTGTGCAGGACGGTTTCCATTGCATATTTAAGGACTAAGATCAGTCAAACCTCCTAATATTTTTCATTCTCCATGTTACAGTAAAGCTGAAGTGTTGCTGTCTTGTCATAATCTGACAGCCACACAATTACTCCGCCCAATCTGCCTCCTAATTACAGTGCTGCAGTGTTGTAGTACTCGAGACCAGTCCTTAAGACCAATTTTTTAAGGTCTCAGTCTCGTCTCGGAATCAACCACATTTTTACTCAGTCTTGTCTCGGTCTCGGATGAAGAGAACTCAGGATTTTATTTCAAGACCGGTCAAGACTACTACTGCATGGATATCGCTAAATTGCCTGTGCATTGTTTGATTTGTTGTTATTCCATTGACTGCCATTCATTTTGATTTCACTTTGACAGCGAATAACTTTACATCTGAAGCGTTTAAAAACTTTATTTGTCCATTGTTTATTTCTAAAGAAACACGACAATGTATAAAAGGCTCCATTACCTTGTATCTCACGTTATGGCTCCGTAGTAGACGTTTTTGTAAAAATAGGCTAACGATTGCGTCATAACCACACGACTTACTGTCGCATAGTAGAGGAATTACCGTACCGTACCGTAGTACAGGAGAAGCTCGCAGGCAGTTTTGACTTACATTAGCTGTTTAAGTTTAATTACTAATGTGAACTAGCATTTTAGTTAGCAATAATTAGCCTGTGCCTATGTTATCTCCTTACATATACCTACGCTCTCCGTCTCTGTAAGATTGGGAATGATTGAGATTTCTCTTGGCACAGCTACAAGAAGACTTCCAACTTTCAGACAGGCCTTCACTGGTCTCCGTCCAGAGCAACGGGATCTGTTGGTCCATTTATTTTACTATCCATGGCCTCGATACATTCTGGTTTTCATCATGACAGGTCTCGGTTTAGGTGGTCTCGACTACAACACTGCAGTGCTGGTAATGACATTTAGGCCTGGATGTGGTTTAGCCCTTGGAAAGGCCACTTTGTCACATAGCACAAATGTTAAGCAAAGTCAGTTTTTGTCACCATATCCCCTGATTACATTATCAGGAGGTTTAGAGAACCTTCAGCTGACATGTTAGACCTTGGCCTCTGATAAGCTATCAGCCACTCCTCTCATTACAACAATCTCAAGAAGGGCCCTTGAGCAAGGCTTTCAAAATAAGAAGCAGATGTATCCCTCTCTCTTTGCTGTGTGATATAAAAGGTAAAACAAATTAGAGCGGCGTATTAATTGTGCTGTAATAAATGAGCCCATACTTTGTTCACTCTACTTTAGTTATCAAGATCTGAATGAGCCAATGAGACGGACACACACTACAATTGTTGGGGCGGTTTTCATTTGAATATTTGACCAGTGCGGGCCAGTTGGCGTTAACTGGAGATGAAATCATACAGTTTAAGCTGTTAAGTGATTGGACATTTGCCTCCTGTTGCAGTTGCTAAGTCATCAGATTTAGGATTTTGTGCGCCACTTCGGGCCGTAAACCGTTACCTTCCTTGCTTTGTGTGGTAAACCCGGTTACTGGTACCAGGTCTCCTAGGGGTAATCCAGACAGCAGCGACTTTTGAGTTTTCTGTTGCACGACTAAATAATGTGTTTTTACAGAACGGTTGAGGTCATGTGTGGACCGGAATAATAAACCACAAGATGAACCACAAGCAAATGGAAGAAATAGGTTAGAGTGTAATAATTGATTTAATTATAATTAAATAATTACATATAATTTATAATTCTTTCATTTTTAGTGCAGAGAAGCACCTTGGCTGAAGTTCACTTTATTTTTATCCTCCTTCATCTCCTCATAGTTGAGTTTACAGTGTGTTGGCCACATTTTTCCATCCACTACTTCATCGTAGAATGTCTTTTTCTCTCTTCCCTAATCGTTGTCTACCTGTGGACAACCGCATACCAGCCCGAATGGGTGATCGCTCGCAGACACAAACAGCATGTAAAGCTTTAAAACATGGTATGTATTCATGTCGATCGTCATTAGACTGCTGTAAACCAAATGTCCTTAAACTGCTAAAAGTAAGTTACAACT
>NC_053121.1:33450412-33525412 GCF_010015445.1 Perca fluviatilis | reverse complement strand
CCAGGTGCACATTAGCACTTGGTGTAGATATCTGTTATTTCTGCTCTCTAATTGAGTCTGGTTCATTGTAGTCTATATCCACGACGGTCCACTTCCGGGATTGCTCCGGTGCCGCAGGAAATGTCCGTTACCTTCCGCTTTCTTTGTGTTGGAATTTTAAACTCCGGTGGATTTATGAGAACTATGGTAAAATGCTACTCAGGTCTCCGCAGGGTAAATCCAGACAGCTAGCTAGACTTTCTGAGTTTTCTGTTGCACGACTAAACAACTTTTGAGCGTATAGTTCCACCAAAACAAGTTACTTCCCATGGCTATTTTGCAGCGGCTCCGTGCGGAGCTTAGCGCCACCCAAGAAGCTTGGGATTGGTTTAAAGAAATGTCAATAAACCAGAGCACGTTTTTCTCCCATCCCTGGAATGCTGTGTGGACTAGCCAGACTACAGACTAGTCTCTCTTTGCCAGACCATCCTCCACAGTGCTGTGGAGGATGGTCTGGCAAAGAGAGACTAGGTTTGGTGTAACTTATTTTATGGTGTACAGTATTCACACCTAGCTTGTTTCGAAACCTGGAGCATTTCACCCCCCATGTCCACTTTGTTTGGGCATATGTGAACACAGCGATGGCACTCAGATGCGGGGCAAAACATGTGAGCAGAGGTCGCTTAGAGAAAGATCTCTCGGCTCACCTCCACTACAACTCTGGAGCGATTTTTTTACAGTCAGATTGCAATCCACCCTACCACCCGAAACAACTAGGCTTTTAAAGACATTCGAATGTACCTGATGAGCCGAACTGAATTGTCGTGCGAGTGTGTGGCGGTGTGTAGCCATCAGAGCCCATTTCCGACAGGAAACTCTTAACACAGCATCTCCACTAATGAGATGCATATCAGGACATTGTTTTGTCTAGATGCTGGCTGGAGCTGGATATTTTATTCATTGAATGAACACTGGTATATCAACGTCATAAACACAATAAAAAAAAAACAATTAGCAATACACGATGGGTGCTCCATCATGAAGAAGAATAAAGAAAGAAAGAGAAGGAAACTAACCCCTAACCCCTAACCCTAACCCTTTTGAGGCAAATATGTCATGTAAAGTTTCTGACCAACAGCATGGCATTTGTTAACAACTTTTGGACTGCTCTTGAGTGTTGCCGTATGCACACAACTATACAAATGCATCAGTTAGTGTCTGAATAGGAACAAAGCAAAACGCCATAGTTTAATCTTTGTTCAGCTAGTAAAAGCTCATGGCTCCAAGGATAGAAATGTAAGTCAGTCATTCAGTTTGAATTAGTGTAGTTGAGCGTGAAGAGCATTAGTGCCTTTAGGTGCTGCTAGCAGAGTTTTTTGACCTTTGGACTTCAGGTTAATTTAGTCTATATCCTTCGCTCCGGTGCTGCAGGAAATTCCGCCAGATGCATGTATTTTCCTTTTCCTTCCACTTTCTTTGTGTTGGAATTTAAAATTTGGTGGATTATTGAGGACCATTGTTAACTGCTCCTCAGATATCTGCAGGGTAAATCCAGACAGCTAGCTATCTGTCCAATCTGAGTTTTCTCTCGCACGACTATTTTGCAGCAGCTCTGTGCGGAGTTTAGCACTGCCCATGACATTTGTGATTAGTTTAAATAAATGCCATAACCAGAGCATGTTTTCCTCCCATGCCCGAATGCTATGTGGAGTAGCCAGACCCTCCTTCAGCGCGCTTTGGAGGAGGGTCTGGCAAAGCAAGACTAAGGTTAGTTTAGTTGATTCATCCTGTGAGCCTTTATGCTGCAACTGTCTTATCAGATCAAAATGTTAAGTCGTATGTGCAGCCATAATAGTAATGAATGATGATTCTGATTTCACAGTGCTTAAAAGTACACTGTATAGTGTTTTAAGTATTTTATTAGCTAAAATCACTGTCTTCATTCATAAATATGTCCTCATTGGTGTAAAATGACCTCTGCCAATGATGTGACTTATCCTCGTAAGCGAAGAATTTCTTATCTGTATTTACATTGGACGGGCAAGTCCAAGGAGGCTTCCATGTCGTTCCGCCATTTTGAAAAACTATAATGGCTGAGAGGGACATAAAGCACTAGCCTACCTGTCTAGCTAATCCAAAGCCTGCACTGCACTTTAGTTCATAATGGAGGATCATACTTATGCCGAGCCACAGGAGAAGGAATCCTCATCGCCAAAAAAGCAAAAATAGCTTATTGGTACATAACGGCTACTGTAGTTGCAACACACATTTGAAAAAGCGAGGTGCTAGAGAGCACTATTTGTTTGAATGCAAAATATAACTTCACCGCTAGATGGGAGAAATTCCTACACAGTGTACCTTTAAACCTTGTTATACAGACTGGTTTGCTGACTCATGAAAGTAGAAACACCTCAGTTTGCTTCTCGTTGACCTTTCACTGCTTGCAGTGCAGCAGTATCACATATAATTCCATCTGAACTGATGCAGGGGTTCTTGTTTTTACCACATCGTGCCTAATGAGGGTCAGTGGGAGGCCAGCGCCACCCTCCCAGGCTTCCTCTGGTGAGTTAATAAGCATACCCACAGCCAGTAGGGCATTTACTGATGGGAAAAATAATTATGGGGAATATTCCATGTGTAATTTTGGAGGGCAGGACACAAAGCATAGGTCCCATTCCCCATTCCCATTCTGTCTTATTAATGTCTGCTGCATTAAGTGGTCTATATCTAATAAAACATTGACTCTTATCTCCGTAGTGTGATTTTAAAGGGCATGATGACCGCAAATTATCAAACAGACCTACTTCTTATCATGCAGGAGAGAAAAAGTATTCATAATTCATAATATATTTTCAGAGATCAAGCCAGGTAAACCCATAGATTAATGCGCGATACTACGGATGTAAATATCACTTGGATTTCTGCCTTGAGAATGTTGTTTTTATTGATCAAAATGAATATACAGTACAGATGAAGTATACAGAAGTATACAACGGTAGCTCAGTCAAACTTTCTTTACTTTAGTGGTATCTAGCCATGTAGACACTTTGGGTTTTATTTGCCCAGTTTTTAAAATATACAGTACATCTCATGGATTTCTGCCTCCACCCCCACTATAATCAAGTAGATGTTGAGAGAATTCACTAGATAATTGACACTTTCGACCTGCTGTAGTTGCTACAGTACTGTAGCTAAAAATCCAGCGGACCAACAAAGTCCTTGGAATTCATCCACTAGGGCAGGACCAAGGACCCCTTAACTACCCCTTACTACATATATTGTATAACATTGCATATTTAACTGGGCCTACAATAATGTGTAAGGCAGCCTAAAGCCTTTGTACATACCCTTTTAGTGCATGGACTACTAAGCTATTAAATTAATAGTCGTTGGCATGATTTTATTAATCATGTTTTAATGTTAAACATACACGTGGTACAGTGAATCTTTGGGATGAACTGTATCTGTGGATGGCTACCTTAGTGACTATACCTCATGCCAGTAAGCCTAACATCAAAGTTTATTTTTCACAATAATATGTTGGATTCATCAAGACATTTCTGCTTGAAAAAAAAATTTACAATAATTTGTTGGACCCGATAGGGGTCCCAAATTACAAAAGTTGAAGATCTCTGCTCTAGGGAGCTTTAACATCAGTCTTTCCATCATCAATACTTGTCAAGATATTTCATTGAAAACTAAAAATGTCAACTTGCTCGAGGAAAAGTCTGAGGATCACCAAAGTCAGTAGGATTCATCTTTTGGGGACCATAAATGTCTGTACAAAAGTTCACGACAGTCTGAGCACTCCACAGACGTCACTGGCAACCGTTTAGAATGGAACTCCTTCCTGCTCAAGGAAAAGTTTTTTTGGGGACAAATATTGCTGCTGTACTTCTTAAATGCCTTTTTCCAATGGTGCACCACAGATGGAATTAAAGTCACCTCCATTGTATTGTGGTGGCAGCATTAATCTCTGACAGACATCTGAAAACTGATGCAAACCAAAAAATGTATTCAAAACTCTCTTTGTGGCCACTTAAGATGAATAATGTTAGAAAATAAAATAAGTCAATAAGTCAATAAAATTGACCCGTTTCATATAAATGATGCTGTTACAGTTATATTCGGGTGATATGATTTGCAACTGATATTCTGTAAATCTGACTAAACACAAATAATTTCCAAATCCATTGTCATGAGGAAGTTTGTTATGTCGGCCCGGTAGTTTTCCTCTTCTCTGCCGCTTCCCCTCTCACCCTCAGCGTGTTGCTCCCATATAAGTCTATTATGACAGTTGGTTTGGAGGAATTCAAAACAAGCACACCCCCAGTCTTCCCCATGGTTAGGCAACCTCCAAAACACACACACACTTAGACCTATGCCTGCACAGGGTCTTATATATACACACACACACACACACACACACACACACACATACACACACACACACACACACACACACACAGATACATGCATGTTACGGTCACAAACTCACTGCAGCCCCCATCTCTTGTGTTTTCAGGCTGCACAACAGGTTCGAGCCCTCGGGCAAAGGGCAGACAGAAAAAGGGCTAAAGTCAAGGTATGAAAGTGAAAGGGTCAGTTCACTCAAAAATATGATAAAAAAATAAAAAAGTGGTAAACAGCCATGCAGAAAGTTTTGGTCTCATTGCTGAAGTTAGGTGATTATCTGCTGCTGAGACTTCTGATGCCACATACAATAGAGGTGAATGAAATTGTGTTTGTGGAGCTCAAAGCACAATATGTTTTTCCAGAAAAAAGTGTTTTTCCAGAGAAAATGTATAATTTACTCAGAACAATCCCAAAACCTGACTGTGCAGACATTTAGATTTCTTTTTCTAACATAAACATAAAATAGTTCCAAATGAGAAATGATAACTGTAAGGCCTTTTCTTTTTTCCCTTTATACCGGTAGTATTTGTTCATTGTCTCAATCTTTCAGTCTATATTTTGTTTACTTGTTTCTTGCGTTCAACAATTGCTTTTGTCCCTCTTGCCTTCTTTCCATGTTTCTCACAGGATGTGTCGACTACTGGTGTCGCTTCAGAGGACAGCCTGAAGCCAGCTCCCAGGTTTTAAACTAAAGCATGTTAGCTGCCCAAAAGTAACAGTATACTTTTAATATCTTGTTAGCATCTATCTCATATTCCTTGTTAGCAATCAATATAACTTCAATGTAAACACATTGTCACAAAGTTATTTTCCATTTCTTATTTGATGATTTTGTGAATCAATATGAGAAAAATACAAAAGAATAGAATATGGCAAGTCGGTCTCACAGGAGAAGAGGCTGTAATGCATGCTGGTGGCATTTAGTTATGCTGTAAACAGCACCTGGTGTGTGTGTGTGTGTGTGTGTGTGTGTGTGTGTGTGTGTGTGTGTGCGCGTGCGTGCATGTTCTAAATACATCTCTAGTCATGTTGTGTCTTTTGTGTGATTGTGTGTGTGTGTAGTCGGTGTGCATGGACTGTGTATTTGTCTGCATAAATGTGAGCAAATTTCAGTATGAGTGACAGTGTGTGTTTCCAAATGAGAATTGTATGTGCATGCATGTGTGTGAAGGTCACCATGTGCGTGCTTGTGTGTGTGTGTGTGTGTGTGTGTGTGTGTGTGGTGTGTGTGTGTGTGTGTGTGTCATTGTGCTCATATGATACACTCTGTAAATAGCAACGGGCCACAAAAGAGAGTGGACACCAGCGGCAGCTCCCTGTGGTATGATAGAAATACACACACACACACACACACACACACACACACACACACACACACACACACACACACACACACACACACACACACACACACTCACAGTTATTCCCTGGCTGAGAATGATAATGCAACTGCCAGACAAGGTGGGTGGGGGGGGGACAAGTGAGTGAAGATAGTGGTGGTGGACCAAACGAGTGAGAACAGAATAAAATAAGAAAGAAAGGATCAAACTGGGAACATTTTAGAAAGACACAAGAAAATGAGCTTGAAGATGTTACTGTAAAGATGGAGAAAGGTAAAGAAAGTGAAGCCTTTGTTTTCTTCTGGCTGAAACAAGATTGAAAAGCAGATTCATCTTTTTTTCCTGAATCATTGATCAGCCATGCTCTGCAACACAGGAAACGTGCCTCTGAAACACACACTGTCAACAGATAGATAGTCAGACATTTGACCCTTTCCGCCACAACATGAAACACTGAGTGTGTCTATTGACTGATTAATGTTCCAAATAAAAGCCTCATTGTGGTGTAGGCCAAAGTCTGTTTTTGCATGAAACCAATAACTTGTTTTCCCATACACACATGTATACGTGGACAGTCCAACCTTAGAAGAATGTCAGAATGCACCAATTATTAACTCATTTAAATCAGAATAAAGTTATTCACATACATTCACACATCAATGCCTGTTTGTTTCAGTAAACATGGGAGACTGCTGTTTGTTTCCCATTTCCAATCAATAGGGAATCCATGCATTCCCTATTGACAAATACATATTTTCCTAACCTTAAAAACTTGCTTATTATTGTAAAATTGTAAAAGTTCACCAAAGTTTGATTGTGTGAAAGCACACAGCTTTACTTCCCCAAAAGCTTATAAAGTTAGCCTATTACAGTGCTTTGCTGTTTGAAACATCTGCCAACATACATTTCCTCAGTTGATTTCAGTCCAGACTCTGCTGGCTATTTTCTCAAATGTAAATTTGTCAATTTGTTGGTGTTCTTTGCATGGTGTTAACTGCAAATTTATTTATTTACCAGGTACATTTCCCCATTCGCCATTGTTTCGGAGGTCGCCTATTGACTTACTAACCTTAATAACAGAAGTCATATTGACTTGATGGTCACAAGTGCAATTGTCACAAGTGCAACTGTAAATAGAATAATTTGGGCTTTTTGGCTATTGGTCAGACTTATTACGCTTTTTTCAGAATTCTTTGTGCTGTGATGATTCTCTCATTCCGTCATGTTTGATTTTATTGAATTTCTTTACCGGGTACGTTTCCCATATGCAGTATCACCACTGTTTTCGTAGGTCGCCTATTGACTCACTAATCTTTATAACAGAAGTCATATTGACTTGCAAAACTTGACGATTCACATTTATCGCCCAGTATGAATTTATTGGAACCCTAAGTTGGCTCTTGGCTCATATAAAATAGGATGTCACAATCACAGCACATCTCTCTAACCTAGTTTCTTGTAGCCCTTTGAATCAATGTTAAAGGTTTACTACTTGTCTTTAGGGCTTGGCCAGGCTTGGCTCCTTCCTACATTGCTGACCTTCTCCTTCCATAGATTCCTGTTCACACTCTGAGATCTGCTGACCAGTTGTTGCTGGCTGTCCACAGTGCCTGGCTGGACACAGATATCAAGAGGCCTTCAAAAAATCTGGAATAGCCTCTCGGGGCCTCTTTTGAATCTCTGTTGAAGATGTTTTAGATTGGCAGGTGGAGCAGTGTGAAAGGTCAGACACTCCAGCAATCTAAAAAAAAATGAAACAGCATGTTTTAGTTGTGATGGCACTCTTAGCACCTTGCCATAAGCGCACGCTGCACGTGCACACGTGCACACACGCACACACACACACGCACACACACCAGTGAACAAACAACAAATGCTTCCCACATCACACCCGACTGCTCATCTCACTATCTGACCTTGGCTCTGATTCGCTGCTGTAAAAACACCTGTCAATCTAAGGAAGGTGTACTTTCTTCTTTGGTTCCCGGGCGACGACTTCAGCCAATCAGGATGAGACGTGCATCCTGCTTTGTACAGTGCACCAGTGGTTTTACACACAATCCCACTGGCGGATTTCACAGAACATTCAAATTACATTACAGCTAATATGGAGAATTCTTTTTTTGCTTCATTTCTAAATAATTTGCTTTCTTGTTCGCTTTATGTAAATAATCGTAGACAAATGTAAAAGTCAAAAGTACAAAAAGAAGAAAATTAAAGTGAAATGAGGGGATTAACGTTTAACTTTAAGGTGAACTGAAAATAATCAAAAGTTAGTTTAATTTAAAAATAAAATGTAAAACACAAAAAGAATACTTTTAGATTATCTTGGCATAATCATTCCTTAAGCTACAAAAACAAATGAACTATTCAATATTTCATGATCACTGGTGCAGTGGCCGTTCAAAGCGTGCCTGTTTGGACATGCAGTTATGCTGCTTGCAGCTTTTTCCAGGAACCGCTAATCTAAACAATTTGACAATTAACCTTGTGCTTTCTTGGGTCCTGAGCCATGACATATATTAGTTGCCTCCTCTAGCACTGCTTGAGTATGTGCGTAATTTGCTAACAGCTAGCTATTTTGGACCAGGCTATTTCTGGGAACGAAAGCGTTCTTTCCGAAAGTTACATCTCTGATGCTTGAAATGTTTGAGTTTGCTACATTTCCGGTCTCTCTTTCTTCATCTGTTCTTGAATGTACTGTAGGAAGCGACGGATAGTGAGCTGTACCCAGCATGCCGTTTGGCACTACTAATAAATATTTCCCGTAGATCTCAAGAGCTCGCACACAGCACCGCACTCCCTCGCGTCCTCAGCAATGCACCCGCCAAGCGTGAAGTCGATCGGATGAACAGTTGTCGAGAAATTCAAGAACAGACAGACTTCTTCCATTTTAGTTAGATTTTGGGATTCTGAGCCCAAAATAAAATCCTTTCTCTGTGTGAGTATACAAATTCTGCATTGCTAATGAGAGCCAGTGGAGACTTGTGTTTTAGTATAACTCACCAGTTTGCTGCAGTACTACTGCGTGCACACACAAACACACTCCCAGTGCTGCTCTGCGTCCTCTCCAGTCTCTCAGCACGGCTACTTCAAACAGCGTGAGTTCATATTTCAGGCATGAAAGGCACGAAGAGGCCTGACCTGTGTAATTCGAACAGTGAATCCCACACACACACACACACACACACACACACACACACACACACACACACACGCACACACGCACACACACACACACACACAAACAAACACACACTGAAAAAGAAACACACACACACACAAACACACACTCCCTCCATCCCATTATCTAAGCCTATCTTTCTTGTTTTTTTCTATAACTGAAATATGAATACAGTCATCATTTGAACGCTGACAGAATCTCAGAAGTCATCCTCCTCCATTTCTCACTCAAGGAACTTCAAATGGACATACACATTTTTTCCCATTTTTGAAAAAGAACATAACATACGGTGTCTCAGCTAGTTCCAGTTCTTCATATGATAAATGTTCACACTTCTTATAAATCTCTTCAATTTAGATGTTCTTCAATTTAGATGTTCCTCTCAAACGTAAGGATTTGCGGATTTTATTTGTTTTTACGTCATTGTAAATAGAATAATTTGGACTTTTGGGCTATTGGTCAGACTTATTACGCTTTTTTCAGAATTCTTTGTGCTGTGATGATTCTGTCATTCCGTCATGTTTGATTTCATAGACAAAATGATGGTTAAATAAAAACCATCATTTTGTCTTGTCTATTTCATAGTTTCATAAATTAGAGGAGTATTATGCTTAATTTTGTGCACATGTTTATCATTTCCTAGCCTGACGTCATCATACTCAGATTCTAGTCAGAATATGAGTTGGGATTTTATTGCTCTACCACAGATTTTCCTGTGAGTAGTGTGATGCCTGCTAGCTGCAAACTTCTGCTCTTAACTGGCTGCTGCATCTACTGCATGGTGTTAACTGCAAATTAATTTCTTTACCGGGTACGTTTCCCCATATGCAGTATCGCCATTGTTTCGTAGGTCGCCTATTGACTCACTAATCTTTATAACAGAAGTCATCTTGACTTGCAAAACTTGACGATTCACATTTATCGCCCTGTATGAATTTATGGGAAACCCAAGTTGGCTCTTGGCTCATATAAAATAGGATGTCACAATCACAGCACATCTCTCTAACCTAGTTTCTTGTAGCCCTTTGAATCAATGTTAAAGGTTTACTACTTGTCTTTAGGGCTTGGCCAGGCTTGGCTCCTTCCTACATTGCTGACCTTCTCCTTCCATAGATTCCTGTTCACACTCTGAGATCTGCTGACCAGTTGTTGCTGGCTGTCCACAGTGCCTGGCTGGACACAGATATCAAGAGGCCTTCAAAAATTCAGATTCTAGTCAGAATATGAGTCTGATGCTGCTCCACTGGGCTGTGATTATGGGGCGTGTTTCAACCAAACCAGGAAAGAAAATGCCTCTGCCCTCCATTGGATAGACCTACAACCAATCAGAGCAACGGAGACAGACGTCACAGAAGCTGCAAGTCAAAGGCAGGCTTCGACAGAGCAAAGGCAGAGGCGGCAGTTTCCCGCGTTGTACGGACGGGTGTGGCAATGTGTATACATACGTGATCGCGGTTCTCTGTTCCTCTTTTAAAATGAATGCGCTGTCGATATCTTCTAGAACAGACACGATGGCGGAATCTACACATCTCAATTCACCAGCGGCAGTCATCTTAGTTGTAAACAAATTCAACCCAAGCGCTCTTTGGTGATTTGATTACGTTACTATTGATCATAGTCATCACGTGACAATTTGATTGGTCCGAACTATTGATGGTCAAATGAAGCTTCGTGAACGATTTTCTTTATTTGATGAGCTCAATAGATGGCGCTCTCTGTTCAAAGAAAAAGGTTAAAGGAATGGCAATTCAGTGTGTTTTCAACCCTTTGTTGAAGACAGAGCGCCATCTAGTGGGCTCAGAAAAGAGAGAAAATGGTTGACGAAGCTTTATTTGGCCATCACTAGTCGGAACAGCTCTGGTTCGAGCATAGTTGCTCCACAACGGTAGCCTGGTTGACACCAGACCCTTCTCTGTGGTAACTGAGAGTGGGTCTGGGGAAGGTTCATTGACAGTTCATTTCCAAAGGGGTGTCACCAACAGACACCACTCAAATGCCTCTGGGCGCATTGGATAGTCCTTCAACCAATCAGGACCAACGATCCAGGTGACGCTTTTCACATCCAATATCCAACTAAAAAATGTGATTTTGGTTTTTGGTGTCGTCCCTCCACGCCCTACTTTTTCCTTGCAGGTGTTGCATATTGGAAACTAGTTCTCTTCTGCACACACGCTGAAGAATGTCCAAACAGCTGACATGTTGCAGGTTAATTCACGAGGTTCCCTACATGTGCAAGAATAGCGCGGACACGCGCTTCACACCGCGAGCAGGTACGCGCCGGAAAAGTTGAGAGAAAGGAAAAAGAGACTGTGTCTATCCGTGTGTGCGTGCGTCCTTGAGAACTGTAACTAGTATAACTTCTGTTGTCAGTTAATTGTAGTGTTGACCTCCATGAAATCGCCATATGTCAGACTGACCTGCAGCTCGCCGGTCACGGCCGAGCACGTGAAGCACGGCTTCGGTAGCCGTCATGTTGAATGTAAACAAAAACCTGCTCGCCGTTGCTGCGCTATCCTCGTCGCCGAACCTCCTCAACGGTCGTGATTGGTGTAAAGCCCGCCTCAGCGGTTGTGATTGGTGCCTCAATATTGAGGACATTGGAATTGGGTTTGAATGGGCTCTTCGCCAGACTGACCTGCAGAGCAAATCTCAAATTTGCCGGAAGTTCGTCAGGGTTTACTCAGGCTACCACAACAGATCAGGTCCAGATCGAACTTTCCGACCTCAAATGTTGTGGGCGGGGCTAAGTTTCGTCTGGCATCCAGGCTAATCATTTCTGGTAACGTCTTGGAACTTTGAACTTTGTCATGAAACAATCACAATCACAATTGTTTTGTGGTTCGTATCCTATCATCTACTGGTTTGACCTCTGTGAGTTGATTCTGAAGAAAAGAAGAAGAAGAAGAAGACTTTAATGATAAATAATACTAATTACATTTTTTGAAGCGGTTACAAGCTCAGAGAACAAACTTTCAGGAAGCAGATTTCAGTTCACAATGTTCTAAAGGTTTATTGAGACACACGAGGATGTATACATGTTCTAACAGTCGCTCCATTCACTTCGATGATGTGAGAGTAGATAGATAATGCACTCCCTGCTATGCTCTGCGGTGCCCTGCAGCGTCCTGCTGCGTCCTGCTACGTCCTGCTATGCTCTGCTGTGCCATGCTGCATCCTGCAGTGCTGTGCTATGCCATGAACTACTACGACTACTATTTCTAGTCACTGTTTCATTCTTTATTCCATCTTTATTGTGACTATTATTGCCACTGTTCATCACACCCCCAACCGGCACCGTCAGACACCGCCTACCAGGAGCCTGGGTCTGCCGAGGTTTCTCCCTAAAAGGGATTTTTTCCTCGCCACTGTCGCACTAAATGCTTGTTCTTGGGCGAATTACTGGAATTATTGGGTCTTTGTAAATTATAGAGTGTGGTCTAACCTACTATATCTGTAAAGTGTCTTGAGATAACTCTTGTTATGATTTGATACTATAAATAAAATGGAAATGAATTGAATAAGAAAGAGGCTCCAGAGTAAAAGGAGGATTGGTTCAAGGTAGGCTCACACACATAAATCTTCAAGAAGGAACACAGTGTGATAATGTATGATACAAATTCATGATACCAATAAAACAGATGCAAATGTAACAGATTCACACTTACGTAGAATTTAAAATAGATTTATTTGGGTTTGAAAATGCTCATACACAGACATTTGTTATTGTGGACCCAATGATGGGTGCTTTAGGCTTGTAATATACTTGCGTGTGCATGATGGCCACCCCGCATTTCCTGCCTCTGAGCCTCTGTCTCTCTGTGTTTCTCTACCCTCCTCTCTGTGAGTTCCCCTCCGTTATAGCTGAACTTTATTACACTAAATATTTCATCTCTCTCGTCATCTGTCCATCGCTTACTTTGAAGTTTCAGCTGTAGAGACTCTACAGTACCGTTTTGATCCTTTTACTGCTCATCTATCCCTCTCTACCTTCTCTCCGGTGGAGCAGTGACTCATAGAGTCAAACCCAACTTCACTTTAAAATCTCAGATGACTAAAACATTCATAGCAGCCCTGCTTTTCCTCTTTACCACCTCCTCCTCCTCCTTGTCTTTTCCCCACCTCAGTTGCTTTTATATTTCCACTCCTCCAACGCCCAATTCAGCCTGACAGCGGCAAACAGAGACGGATAATAGCACAGAATTCAATTCATTTCCTGTGTCGAGGACTGAGAAGGCTTTTCCTCCAAACAGTTGACTTTCAGCAAATATCTCACAACATGCAGGGAGTGGGCGCTGAGTGTTCAGCAGTCTAACAGCAGTTTGACATGTGTGGAATACATTGCCTTCACAGAGAGGCATCAAGGACTCCCCTGAATCAGATGCCGAAACCACCTCAATGGGCTCCTTTCAAAGTAAAGAAGCAGTGATTCAAGTCAGAGTTCTTTTTGGATGTTTAAGCTCCTGAGCCTGTCCCAAAGGATGATCCCCAAACACCCATATGAAGGAAACTCTTTTGTTTGCCAAACATTTTTATTCATATTCTTCTTATCGTGTCCTTTCTGACTATTTGTCATGTTAACTTTGCACTTTTAACATGCATTGTAGAGATTTTGGAAACGTGGACTCTTGCTAAACAACATATACCAAGGATAGCAGCACGATGCACGATGCCCCCTTTACTTCAAAATACTTAACTTAAAGAACTTAAATCATGTATTACATCGGCTCTGATTCCGAACAAAGTAGCACCCTGAATTAGCTATTGTAACAAACTGGATTGGGATCGCTTTCCAGAGTAACTTTGTGGCTAAACAAGCTGGCTACATATTCAGCCGAACATGGCAGTTTGTTTACATCTGTGACACTGTGGGTAGCTCAGTGATCAGCAGTCTGTGAACTGGTACTGCTTCACACAGTGTTGGCTACCGGTCACCAATCACTGATATTGATTACTTCCAATGTAACAGACATCTCCTACCCTTTCCTGCTGCCACGTCCATAAGTGAAAACCCTTACTGCTCTTCCTGACCACACACCTGTGGTCTGCCACAAAAACAACATTTCAGATGAGACAAGATGCACACACACACTGTTTTAAAAATGATTCTGCAGTATGACATGATAAACTGAAAGAAGCAGGCTAAATTTTCTCACTAAGTGGTAAGTTATACATTGTTTATAATATCGGGTATAAGGCAGCGATAGCCTCCCTCCCCTGCTGAAGCTGTCCATGGTTCTGACATGACTCCCCATGCATCTCTCTGCCTCGTCAGTTCCTCCTCACCTACTGTGGAGAGACAAATATACAGCATGTGTACCATCGCCATGAACTCCCCCTGCCCCTCCTTACTCACACTGCAGATGCAGACAGCACACGGACACACACACACACACACACACACACGAACGCACGCATGCACGCACACACGCACGCACACATGCACGCATACTAACACTCGCGCGCACAGGCACGCATGCACGCACACACGCATGCACGCACACACTAACACACACACACACACACACGCAGGTTCAAAGTCATTTTTACAAACACATCTCACACACACTCACAAATCTACTTATAAAGAGCTATGCATCTGTCATTTTCTTTCACTCTCTCTCATACACACATGGGCAAACACACACTGATACGTATACTCAAACACACACACACAGAGTTTTGCCCATAAGAGCAGTCCAATACATTATCGAGAGGAACGCCGTCATTTCAGAGCCTGAAGGTCACCTGCATCAATAACTCTGCTGGTAGCCACTCGACGACCCCACTATCCACACACTCACTCACTGCTGGCCACGTGATGAAAACTGCCAGTGCTGGCAAACCCGGATTCAACAAAAATCCATTGTAACAGCAGTTAGCGAGGCTTCAACATATGCAATAAAAGTAACATTTAATTAGAGCTGCAACAATTGATGATTAAATCAATTGCTTATTATTGATATGATAATTGATGTATTGGTTTGAGTCATTCTTTATGGGAAAAAAATAAATAAGTGAAAATGTTCTAGTTTCTTCCCTGCAAACAGTTTGCAGTGGTGGAATGTAACTATATAACTCATAATTACTCAAGTACAGTTCTTAAGTACAAATTTGAGGTACTTTTACTTTACTTGAGCATTTCCATTTTATGCTATATACTTTATACTTCTACTACACTACATTTTGGAAGTGAATGCTGCACTTTTTACTCCACTACATTTACAGTATGTGGCAACATTAGTTACTAGTTACTTTTACTTTTGGTACATACGTATACTTACAGTAGATGCTAATACTTAGGTTCTTTTACTAAAGTAAGATTTTGAATACATGACTTTTACTTGTAACAGAGCTTTTTTTTTTTTACATATTGCTACTTTTACTTAAGTAAATGAGCCCAGTACTTCTACTACCACTGCAGTTTGGAAAAGGCCTGTTCCTGTTTCAACATGACAATGCCCCTGAACCCAAAGTTAAGTCTACAATGAAGTGGTTTCCTAGTTTGGTGTGGAGGTAATGAGCGCAATCTTGTGGTGAGAAATCAAGCCTCCTTTGGATATTCTGTGTGACTTTGATACTTGTTTAAAGGCAACCCAGGTCGATACACAGCTCCTTATCAAGACCACACACAATCTTTTGACAAAGTCATTCATGTCTTTACGTATGTGTGTGTGTGTGTGTGTGTGTGTTCTGAATACCTCTCTAGTTATGTTGTGTATTTTGTGTGCTTGTGTGTGTAGTCGGTGTGCATGGACTGTGTTTGTCTGCATAAAAGTGAGAAAATTTCAATGTCATTGACTGTGTGTGTGTGTGTCTTGCCAAATGAGAATCGTGTGTGAATGTTTTAAGGGTTTTAACTAGGTGTAGCTTGGTGTTACGTTGCCCACGTGTACCAGGGGATGAGTGGAGAGCAACAATAAAGATAACCCGGGGACAAATAATCAGTGAAACCGAAATATATGTATAAACCATTGGGATTTATTAACAGTGGACACCACGGCGACACGTAACTATTGGTGATCAGGCAAACACTGTGTCATGCTGCTGTGTTGCTGTTAATGGTTTGCCTTTGAGGAAACAGAGTGCTGCAGTAAGCATATCAGCGGCACCATGGGTGAGCGACACACGGCAGCTAAAGCATGAAGGGCGAGGAGGAGAATTGGAATCACAGAGGTCAATGGTGTGTGAGAGAGAGAGAGAGAGAGAGAGAGAGAGAGAGAGAGAGAGAGAGAGAGGTGGTTTATCATTAACTCTGCATTCCATATAATGCAGGTATACACACACACACACACACACACGGTCTAATATGTCCTTATTTTCGAAGTTTCTTAAAAAATGTTTTATCTATATCTATTGATTTTAAGAATGTACGGTACAAATATTGAAGAACATGTATTATCGCAAAAGACATAATTGCCAAAAAATGAATGTCGCTTAAATAAAACTTCATTTGTTGGCTGCTTTTATGTGAACATAATATGCAGCTCATAGTGCTTTAATTTGTGTTAAAAAACAGGTTTCAAGTGGTCTGGCTATCACCAGACCAAGCTCAATCTTTTAAGATTTAAAGCGCCCATATTATGCTCATTTTCAGGTTCATAACTGTATTTTAAGGTTGTACCAGAATAGGTTTACATGGTTTAATTTTCAAAAAACACCATATTGTTGTTGTTGTACTGCACAGCTCTCTCTCACTGCTGCAGATCCTCTTTTCACCTGGTTTCTGTTTTAGCTACAGAGTAGTACTATCTTTGATTGCACTCGCACATGCGCAGTAGCTCAGATGTAGAGCATGTCAGCTAGCTAACTCTAGAGACAGTAAAAGAAAGGCTGTTTCTCCAACTTTGGTCAGTTACAAGGCAGGATTAGCTGGGAGACTTCTAAATGAGGGCGCACATGTAAGTAGTTCTTTTGTAGATTATGGTGAACTTGTGTGTGTTGTAGCAGTGCTTTGCTATTGAGAACGACGTAGCATGCTAACGCTACGAGCTAACGGTTGTGGTTAGCCAGCTCATTTCGGACTGTGACGTCACAGCCAATTTTGAACAGCTCACTAGGAGACTGAAAGCAGGACACATTCAGAAACCGTATCTCACTCAAAACAGCATGGATGGATTATTTTCAAAGTGTGTATGTGTGTGGAAGCACCAGAGACACAAAAGAACACCCCAAATCCCAGAAAAAGTGTTTTTTTCATAATATGGGCACTTTAACATTAGTCTGGGGAGTCTGCTCTGTATTTTCTACTGCACAAGAGGCGTGATCAACGGGAATAGTTAAAATGACTCAGTACGCAATTGGGTAGTCCTTCAACCAATCAGACCAACGATTCGGGTGAAGTAGCTGGGACAGCGGCATCAACAGGTTGCTGCGCTTCAGTGGCCGCTGTTTTGAATGTAAACGAGAATGCTTCTCTATCGTCATCTTGTTGAACCCGCCAATAGCGTTTGTGATTGGTCCCCGCAAAATTGTAACGGAAGCAGGATAGAAAAATGTACAGGTTTCCAGCCTGAGCTGCAGGGCGAAATCAAATCGCCGGCAGATGGGGCTGGGTTTACCCAGTCTAGGTTCCAAGCAGAATAAGAAAAAAACATCTCAGTAAGACTAAATTAAATTCAGCAAAGCTACAAAATCTGTTCTACCAAACTACAAACTAAAAAGCATAATTAAAAACATGAGTCAGATGTTTCTTTAAGGAAAGCAAATAATTCATCCTTGTGAAAGATATTAATTATGTCTTATTGTCCTGTATTTGTTGTGCTTGTACTCTGACGGCAGTATGTTTTATGGAGATTATGTTTGTTGCAAGGTATACTGCGCAATTATTCCACTTCATTTATCATCTTAACACAATTTGAATGCACAAATTGTTGGTTTTCTAAAGTTTGCATAAGTTTGTGTGACTGTAATTCTGCTACAGAGTGGGTGTCAAAGTGAGACAAAGGGAGACAATGTGGGCATTTCTAACTGAATAGAATGAATACATGTCAAAGGCTATCTGGATTTGATGAAATGAGTGATGGCTACTGTGTGTGTGTGCGTGTCTGTGTGCGTGTGTCTGTGTGTGTGTGTGTGTGTGTGTGTGTGTGTGTGTGTGTGTGTGTGTGTGCACGCGTGTGTGTGTGTTCAGATTTCAGATATGGGATTACAGCATCATCATCTGGCTAAAAAGGTCATAAGGTTCAACATCTGACCGCTGCAACAACAAGTACTGTAACTTGTAATACAACATGAACAACGCACACAGATACTGCTACAACCATCAGGCCTACTACTACTGCTTTTATTTTTTACTTCTAGTGCTACTACACCACCATAACTGGCACTATTAATGCTGTAGCTGCTATTTCCATTGCACTCTACTGCTACGACTGTAAATGTAAATGCAAAATTGTCGGCATTTATATTGCGCTTTTCTAGTCTTAACGAACACTAAGCGCCTTTACAGCACAGTCCCCATTCACCATTCACACACGCATTTATACCCTGGTGACTAAGGCTGCCATACAAGGTCAGATAAACATTCACACACATTTATTTATATATGTAAATATATCGGGAGCAATGTGGGGCCAAGGACACTTTGCGATCGAACCACCGAACTTCAGGTGGACCTACCACCTGAGCCACAGCTGCCACAACTTCTATACAACTGCTTCTAATTCTCCGACTACTATTACTCATCATCATCATCATAACCATCATTAACAACAACACCAGCAGAATTGGCCCATACTGCCGACCAACACCTCCTAGTTCCAGTATTTGATCCTGACATCCAGCCTGTCTGTCACGGCTGTCAGGCCGGAGGCTGTGCACACGCCTGGCCTGAGCTGTCAGTCACTGTAACCTTTAACCCTCTATGTGTCACCCATCATCAGCACCGTAGTCCTCTTGTCAACAAGAAACACAACATGACCCAAGATTTCGCACCTTCTCGCCTCAGCTTTTATTTCCGGTCTTCTGTCGTTCCAGGACTTTTCCAGCATTACAGACACATTTGACTCTCTTCTGTTGTCAGTGTGCTGAAACTCTGATCCTTCAGGGCACTTCCTTTTTGCCTGGGCCTTAAATACTGATCCCTGAATACTTATTTGCTTCATTACACTACACTATGTGCATTTTCTATTTCATTATTTCTTTTTCATGTTTACATATTATTCATCCGTGTTTCTTCTAAAATTCTTGTCTTCATTCAAATAGTTTTTCTTAGCTTTGTAATCATCTATGTTAGAGTCTGTGATTAATCTGAGTCCTGAAGTTAGTAGGAAGTACAAGTTTATTATGTATACCGGTGTTATGTGCAACTTCCTCCCCCTTTGGATTATGCAAACCCTATGCAATGCTGTCCTCCTCACTGCTAACTCTAGTGTTGACCCGTGTAGGGCTGCAGAAAGCCATGCATCATCTGCACAATCACTCTCCTACAGCTCAGAGAGGTTCAGTTACTGCAAATGCAGACGTTTCCTACTGCTATGGTTTCAATTAAAAACAGTCTCTTTTATTGTGAAGCAGTCATAGAAAAAGCAGTTTCTTTCTACACTGAGGTTGGAGCTGACGGTGTCTGTTTATCAAAAATATTTCTAAAAGATTTTTCTGCAGTTTTTGAATTATTATAGAATGACTTCTTAATTAAAACAACACAAGTTTGTTTGGCTGCCCTGAAACAAGATATCCTAGCTCCTCATCTGTATTTCTGACAAAGTAGCTGCTCAAAGAGTGTCTGTTGGAGTATTAAACTATACTTTCTGTAAACGCAGATGTCGCCAAATCAACCAGGACTGATAAGGTTTAAGGATTATAACAAAAATGAAATTCTCTGCGATGCAATATTATCTGCTAAATGGATAACATTCAACTGTGTAATGGTTTTTCTATAAGTCAAGAACTTTTGATTATTTAATAATAATTTGTTTCAATTCGTTGGTTGATTTTCAACTTGCAGCACTGATAAGCTCGCAACAGCAGTTCGCGTTTCTGAGTTTAACCTGATAAGACAACAAAAGTAAATCCAGTTCACATATTCAACACTGTAACACACACACATACACACACACAAAACCATAAACACTCATACATGCACACACACACACTGCCGTTACACCACTCTAGTGCACACGCATTGCCAAAAAAATCGCACCGAAACACATTGCACATTGCACACGGCACTTTGTATGTAAATATATACAGATACATGCTAATTGAACCAGAGGTCACCATCCCATTTCAGCCCTCAAGTCTTATTTATAATAATATTGATCTTTTTGGAAGTAGGGCAGCACTCACACACACACACACACACACACACCCCGACATGTGTGATGTCACCAGAAAACGTGCACATTTATGGTCTTGTGTGTTTGTGTGTCCCGTACATGTACTGTAGTATAGAAACCACAACCCCTTCTCTCTCTCTGTCCATCCAATTATCATCAGCCTATTTACAACAAAACAACAGGGTCAAACTGATCATTACCTTACACATACTTTGAAATAAAAGCATAACACATTTGTATAAGTGAGAGCAGTGCTGGAAAGTAGGTAAGTTCTTTTACATTATATCTGTACTTAAAGTACAATTTTGAGGCACTTGCTTTACTTGAGTATTTCCATTTATGTTAGGCTACTTTATACTTCTACTCTTCATTTCAGAGTGGAGAATTGTACGTTTTGCTCCACTACAGTTATCTGATGGGTGCAGCGTGTAGTTACTTTTCAGATTAGGATTTTATTACAAATTTGACAATTGACATTTCTGGTTCATTACAACACAGGTCTCATGTTGGCGTGACTTCTCTCAGTTATGATAACATACGGTAACACCAACTTCTGGGAACAAAGCAACATCATTACACAAACAAATCTGATGGGCCAAGAAACATGAGCAGTCAGACGGGAACAAGCCATCAGCTCATCCAGATTATCCAAACCACTTTAGTTTGAGGTAAAACCAGAAGTGAGTGCACTCAAAATGTCTGTAATAATCGTTCTTTGCACAGGAAAACTGTGCACACAACTTTGGCAAATACGGTACGTCAAGTTGAACCAGAATATTGTTCTGAACACTGTGATGAAGATTTACAACGGACAGATTAGGTAATAACAACTTTTATAATCATCTGACCGCTTAAGTTTCTTGGCCGATTTGGCTTCTTTTTTAGCAATATCACCATGTTCCCAATCACAGCAATTAGCCTTGTCAGTACAATGTTATAAATCCCTATAGCATTAATGGTAAAACCTTCACTCAAATTATAATAAATCAAACTTATTCTTCAGGTCATAAAGGGTTAGTTGAACTAATTAGTGCATAGTTGGCTAGACTCTTTTATATCAAAATTAAAAATGATTTGATTGTGTTGCAAACTGAAAACACACACCGTTAGGAAGGGTGAAGCATCTTGTGGCTTTTCAAGGAAGAAAATTCAAATCTGTTTGTGTTGTTTGTTCTTACCATTTTGATAAAATAAGGCAAAAAATATATATTTCACTCTGAACTCTGAATCACCTCATCAACATACACAGTGGGGCTGCAGCTAGCAGCAGCTTTCCAGCCAGATACTGACGCTCATGTTTAATAGACAACCAGAGAGAAGCAGCATGAATTCAGTCTGAGAGACATGTTAGCACGCACACAGAAAGCAAATGTGTTTTGGGATTGCAGTGTATTGACTTTGGTATAACTCTTGGCATATTACAATTTGTAGGCTGGATGTATGGATAGACAATGCATATACACACACATGGAAACACACATACAGATACTATCATAAATACACAAACACATGATAGATGGGAGGCATGCACAGAGGCAAACACAGAAGATGCATACGAAATAGCAAGAATGTGTGTACGGAGAGATGTTACAAGACAAAAAAAGACGCAAAGAGTAAAGACAAGAAAAAAGGAAAATAAATGACAGATTTATTATAGCCACTTGGCAGCAGCATAAACAAGTTGTGAACACACCAGTGGCTTATGGTTAGTATGTTGACCTGAGTCTATATTCACTGTCTTTTAGCTTTGTTTTTGGTCTCCACCAACTCCTGAGGGAAATATCTGTCACTTTAGCTTCTAAGTGCTCCTCCATGTTTACCAGCTAGACTGAAACACTGACTCACGTCAGGGAAAGACAGACAGACTGAAAGTACATTGTTTGCTGGCACTCATCCAAGTGGCAACCTCTGGCGCTGAACAATGAAGCCAATGCAGAAGTGCCAGAAACTGAAATTCATCGTGTGGCCACTTGAGGCTGGCTCCAAAAGTGAGTCAATCCCTATTGAGCCCCATGTTACAGTTTTTTACAATCACTTTGGCACTAATTTTAGAACCTTGACGTCATTTTTCAAAACTCTAGACACAAAACTCACAACCAGTGATCAAAATAAAAAAAAATTCAAAACTTTAACACCTGTTTGAATTGCTTGGATACAATACACATAAACCTAAGATCATTTGTTCATTTAACAAAGATCACCTGTTCAATATGACACAACTTAACATCAAAGTACTACTATTTCAAAAAGCAATTCACACATTACATTTCAGATGATTGTCTGTTCATTTCATTACAATCATCTATCAATCGATTCAACTGGTCAAAATGATAAGTAACTATTGCATTACTCTTAATGCATAGTTGTATGGAAACAGACAAATAATATTCCATGTTGTTCGCCATGCCCGAAGGTTTTTTCCAAGATGTTTGGCTAATTGCAATGTAGATGAGAACCTGTGACCAAATCCACAAGACAGAGTTGATGAAGATGTAGAAGTACAGTAATCTCTTATGTGGGAGCAGGGAATGTGGACCCAAACGCAGAGAGAGGGAGGCAGGTAGGCAGGAGATGGTTGAACTCAGGGATTTATTAACAAAAGCGGCAGTACAAAGACTGGGAAACACTCAAAGTCACACAGGGAAAAACCAAAAGCAACAGACAAATAATCCACAACAGGCTGACAGCAACACACAGGCACGAACGAACAGGAACAAACGCAAAACGATCTGACAAGAGACAAAGGGAACACAGAGGCTAAATACATGAGGTGATGGGTAAATCAGAAACAGGTGAGACAACAGGTGAAGCACATCAGGGCGGGGCAGGACAATCACAAAGGAGGGCAAACACAGGAAGTAAAGTGGACGAGACAAGACAGAAAACCAGACTATCAAAATAAAACAGGAACCAGAAATAATCACCAACGAACAGGAATGCACAATACAAACGTGAATACACAGTTAAAACAGGATAAACAGAAACACACAATGAACAGGGGAATAAGGAACAGAAGTATACACAACAGGGAACAGAAATATACAGAATAAAAATACAAAACAGCAACAGAAATGTCCACAACCACAATAGTAATCACTTCTTTGTTTTGCTTTTTACAGTACAAGCAATTTGAGGAACACTGCATTTGATGATTTACAGTACTGTCTGACTTTTCTATTTCCTACCTATTTATTTTTGCTTTGATTCAAATCAACCTATTTTGTGATCGTACTGTATTGTTTTTCATCAATACATTTCAGGTTTTGTTCAATGATTCCACTGTGTCTGTAGTATTCTCTCTACTACTGTAGTACTTTTGGGATGTATTTACATCTAGTACCATAATGAAACATGTATCACCTATTTTGTACTACAATATTTAATGATTGTAAGAACAATGACACAGTGAAACTATGGGTAGCTTGTGTGTGGGTGATCTAAAGTAACGTTTCAATGGTATTTCACAATCAATTAGTTTTTTGAACCAATGATTGTGCAAGTGCAAGATTTCTTTAAAGATATGAATGCACAATGCAATGTTTTGAACATTGGACAGCCTGTGTTACAAGCAGTGATGCCACGTAACGCGTTACTTGTAACGGGTTACTCTAATCTGACCACTTTTTTCAGTAACGAGTAATCTAACGCGTTACTATTTCCAAACCAGTAATCAGATTAAAGTTTCTTATCCAAGTCACTGTGCGTTACTGTTTTTGTCATTTTCCCTAGTAAAAATATATATTTTTGCTTTCTTCTTGCGTCTCGGGGAGTGAAGTCACGTATGCGGCAAGTCACGTTTTCAGCATGAGGACAGGTCACGTGTACCACGCAGTGACACAAACGTAAACAACAATGGAGGGAGGAGAGAGATGCGCGCTTTCTAGCTGGAAGTACAGTCACTATTTTGAGTTTGTGTCAGCTAAAGACGGCAATATTAAGGTTGGTTGTACACTCTGTGCTGGTGGCGAATATTTTTTTTTTTACAAAAAAAAAAATAAAATTAAAATTAAAAAAAAATTTTAAAAGCGCTAACACAAAAAACTAAAAAACAAAGCCCCAACCAGGAGGGGAAAAAAAAAAAAAACCCCCCCCCCCCCACCAAAAAAAAAAAATTTTTCTTCAAAAAAAAAAAAGAGGGGGGGGGGAGAAATAGAGGAGGGAGTGGGGCAGCCGAGGGGGGAGCGAAGTGCTGCCCTTAAACACGGTTGACTCGCTCTCTTTCGTGCCATAATAAACCAGATCCTACTACTGGCAACGCCGAGCTGCCTCACAGTAAACCAGTTGTCATTTTTATGTTGAGGCTGTGGGGGTGTTGTCGGCAGTTGCTGAATGTAACTAATAAAGTAACTTGTAATCTAACTTTGTTACTTTTAAAAGAAAGTAATCTGTAAAGTAACTAAATTACTTTGATAATCAAGTAATCTGTAAAGTAACTAAGTTACTTTTTCAAAGTAACTGTGGCAACACTGGTTACAAGTGATGACCGTTGTGAGTTTTGTGTCTAGAGTTTTGAAAAATGACGTCAAGGTTCTGAAATTAGTAGCAAAGTGATTGTAAAAAACTTTAAAATGTCAAATTTTACAGCGGAATTAAACGTGTTTACAGCCTAGTACTAAAAACGGTTTTGGTGTCTGTAGCTCTAGCTCCCTAACCTGTCAAGCCAGATTTTTTAAAAGAATTGAGAATTGCCGTCATTGAAAATTGTTTGGAAAAGGGCGAGCACTTTAAAAAAATACCTGGCAGGTGATTGGATGAACCATCTGTCTCCCACGTCAGCTATTGTTGTTTTGAAACAGTTGTATACCATGCCCATGGCTGCCAGTAGCCCCTCACCGGACGCTGATTGGTGCAGTACGATACGATACAACTTTATTGTCAGTTTATACTGACATTAATTTCGTTTCCCGAGCAGCTCCCCTCAATAGAAGAAATAAAAAGGAAAATACAAAGAGTTAGACAACAATAACACATATAGTACAAAAATGAAGACACATCAACAGCAGTTTCATGATATCCTTGGATCCAGATCTTAATTGGCAGCACATTGATTTTGGATTAGCAACAGGATAGACTGATGTATAAAAGAGTTCTTAAGCCTGTCGTATCTTAACGAAGGGGCTCTAAATTGCATGTTAGATGGCAAAAGTTGGTATTCATAATTTAAAACATGCATTGAGACAGAAGAGATGTCGTTAGCAAGTTCTGAGCATGCTCTTCTTGTGTATTGTTTGAAAGCAGTGTACAACATGACCAATGATCTTAGCGCAAACTTTGAGTTGATTGTATAATTTAGTTTTAAGTTTAGCAGATAGGCTGCTGAACCAAGCCGTGCTGCAGTACAGCGTGACACTCTGAATCACTGAGTTATAAAACAGACAGATAATCTGGCTGCTGGTTCCAAAGGATCTAAGCCTATGGAGAAAGTAAAGGCGCACATGTGCTCCATGTGAGAAGTCCACGATAGATTGGGATCTATGATGACTACCCAGATATTTGTATGAAGACACTTATTTAATTTCTGCATGATGAATTGTCACAGGGAGCATCTGACATTCTGGAGAAAAGCCAAAGATGATTTCCTCTGTCTTCTTAGTATTGATAATAACACTAAGAAGACAGAGGAAATAATCTTAAACTGGTAGTTCAGACATTAACTAGAGAATCGACAAGAATCCAGCTGCATTGCAGTGTAAATAACAGAAACATATGGGTGACAACACGGAGACTACGTTCATGTTTTATACAGTCTATGCACTCATTAACCTGTTGAGGACAGGGATGAAAACTCCCCGTCAGAGGGAGAACAGTAACAGACAGACAGACAGACAGACAGACAGACAGACACATACATACATACATACATACATACATACATACATACATACATACATACATACAGTAGATAGATAGATAGATAGCATGTCCAACTTTTTTCATTTTACCAAGTCTCTTAGTTAGTCTGGTCCTGCACAACTCATTTGTCAGTACTAGTTGTTGCAGCGGTCAGATGTTGAACCTTATGACCTTTTTAGCCAGATGATGATGCTGTAATCCCATATCTGAAATCTGAACACACACACACGTGCGCACGCACACACGCGCGCACGCACGCACACACACACACACACACACACACACACACACACACACACACACACACACACTGAAAGACAGGGAACAGTGGGAGCAAACTCCTGTGTTGAAGGCCTACCAAGCAAGGAAATGTTTGTCTTGTCTGCTGATATTGTATAGGGAAAAACATGGGATTGGAAGTACAGGATCCAAAATATCCCGGTATGATGTTTCCACAGCAACTGCTTCCTTGCTGGACAACAAAACTGTGTTCCTGTGTGTCTGTGATGACTCCAGGGTTCCCTACAAAAACATTTTTTTAAGCAGAATGTGTCTGTTGATACAGGACAATACACTCTCAGTGCACTCTCTGCCATCACAGTATGTGCCAAGTTCATTCAGCATCATTGTCCCATTATAATCCTTATTTACTCCGTACAAACCTTTGAAGCATGTGCAACCCCCTTTTGAAAAATATAATGGCCTCACAGCAAAGGGTCCTTTGTGATAAAGTTTGTTAACCCACCCTAATCTGCATCTGTTTGGCTAGTGCTCATTGCCTTTGTTGGTTGGGATGGTTAGGTTTAGGCATGAAGAGGGAGATAGGTTAAGGTTAGGGCAAGAATACCAAGGTAAGCCCATCAAAGGCAGAGTAAGGCAGGTCATGCCTTCACCATCCTAGGAAAATAAAAATTGTAACCTGCACGTTATCGCAACAAACGTTTTTCTTTAGTGAGAAATAAGTTAAGTTAAGCTAACTTAGTTGGCTTATTTTCATTGGAACAACCTTAGTTTGCAAACATTAGTAAGGGACTGTTCGTTATTTATTTCAGGGGCCACCGGAGGAGTTTAGGGATCTTTTGTCAAAATAGACCTGACCCTCCCTTCACCAGCAATACATTTTGGATGACCCTCCAAAATTATGATGAAAAGGGGATGACCCGCCCCAACAATTTATTGATGCCTTCTGTACTGGTTTGCGCTTGGCAGAAATTTTTTGGCTGACTAAATAGGGAGCGACCCATCTGCTAGCTATAGGGGCAGAGAATGAGAGAGCTACATGGAGCTACATGGATAAATATGCACCAAACAAGCCACTTTGAAATGTTGCTGTTCTCATGAATACACAAGTTGGGTGACCCTCCCCCCTAGACTAAAACAAATTGGATGACCCTCCCTTCAACAAAGAATAAAAAGACATGACCCTCCCCTATTTCCCTCCGGTGGTCCTTTCCATAAATACAGAACGGTTCCCTAAGCAGGTTTGTTACGTTCTGCTTGCTTAAAGTAAAAAAACACAAAAATGCTAGGCTGAAACCCCAAACTACCTGGTGCTAGTGTACCACTAATCATAACATAATCAAAAGAAAAAATATAAACATCACCTTGATTTCTTTTGCCTGTTTTAACCTGTACTACAGTGCCGTCTTGGGTGCAATTAAAAAAGCCCTGTGATAACGTGACACCGTACACAACACTGTTGTTACAGTCTACAGTAAGTGCCTAATGATAATGGTCTTAGTGTACATTGCTTTGTAAGCACATTATATGACACAGGACTTTTAATGAAGTGCCAATGAGTCTGCATTCCACAGTTTCACACAAAAGGTAAAATAGGCTACTTACACAACATGCAAAAACTATGTCCCACAAACACCATCCACAAGAAGACCATTACAACACCAGTAAAACATGGCATGTTCCCATCAGTCTGCTGCACTGCAGCAGGTCCAGCCTGTTTGTGCTGTTTGCCAGACACATAATTAGCAGTCGGAGAACACAAAGAATCAGAACAACAGGCTCCAGGCGTGGTCAGACACACAGGTATGCTGCAGAACAAGGACATTTCACTTATATGCTCAATATCAGTGCTGCATAGATACAGTCGCATCTCATTCTTGAAGTATTTCACATTCAAACTATTCAGAAAATTATTTGCTCCATTCAGATCACGGAGTCCGATGTGTCCATTTCAGTAGAGGTTGGCAGTGCATATATTAAACATGTGGCTAGTTTCCAAAGGTCATGTTTACATTTTTGTGGTTTTGTTGACACTAATATACTGTACATACTGTGACTTAATGTGAGTGCAACAGTAAAATACACGTAAGCTTCTCGACGTCAATGGGAAAGATGTCAAAGCACACTGAAAGACAGCAGAGATCTTCAACAGCGGTCCGCGAGCCCTAGGGGGGCCGCCAAATTAGAAAAATGAAAATGTCTTAACGTGAGTCCAACATATTATGAGCAAATATAAATCAGCCTATTTGTGAAAAAAAACACATTGATGATAGGCTTGTTAGCCTATAGGTAAGGTAGTCCTCCGTGCCATGATGGTTTTATCTTTTTTTTTTCAAAACTTAAAATATGTCTGAAAATAATAAGTCTAACTAAGATTATCTAAGATAATAGGCTTACTAGCCTGTAGTTAAGGTAGCAACTAAGATAGCCATCCACACATAGAGTTAACCTTCAAGTTTTCACTGTGCTACATGTATGATTAACATTAAAACATAATGTATAAATAAATATGACTATATCAGTAATTATTATTTTAATAGCTTAGTATTGTATGCACAGTGAAAAAGAATGTGTGTGGCCGGGTTAGGTCAGTCGGTAGAGCTGGCGCACATATGTAGAGGTTTACTCCTTGAAGCAGCGGCTGTGGGTTCAACTCCAACCTGCGGCCCTTTGCTGCACATCATTCCCCCTCTCTCTCCCCTTTCATGTCTTCATCTGTCCTGTAAAAACAAAATGGTATGTGTAAAGGCTTTAGACCGCCCTACACTTTATTGTAGGCCCAGTTTAATATGCAACTCAATTTTATATATCTGGGGGCGGCCTCTGGCTCACCCAGTAAGAGCGTTTGCCCCATGTTGGCTGAGTCCTGGTCTTCTTTTACAGTTAAGAGGTCCTTGGCTTAAAAAAAACCGTTGAAGACCCTGTCTTACACTGAGTGCTCAGAGAGGAAATAGCTGAGTACAGGTACAACAGATTTTCATGAGGAATGAAACCAGTAAAAAGCCTGGCAGTTGTTAAATCAGGTCTTTATTTGTTTTCACTTGAAACACAACCTAACCATAGCAGGTGTCATCATGTGATATGTCCTTTGTTTTTCCATGGATTTAGCTGAGTGAAAGAAAAAAAAAAAACTCTAGGGGTAAATTGTTTAGTCAATATTGCAGCGCTGCTTCCCATGGACTCTGATTAGATCCCGGTGTCCCCTATCTGGCTCAGCACTGTTTGGGCTTTGGTTGAAATCCTTTATGTTGGCTGCTTACACTGTAAACAGTTTAGTTGTTTTGTTACAGAGTGTTAAATCTGCGTTGCTGTTGACATGTAAGCCGTATTATAACAGACTCTAGAACTGCTGCCATGTACAGTACGGGTGTCTTCACATCTACAGGTGGGTAAACAGATTTAGAGGAAATATGTTCTTTAGAAAGCAGGGGAGTCAGGGGAGTAATCACAACATGTGGGTCAATATCATGTACTACTGTTAGTTTTATATGGTTATATGTGCAAGCATGTGTTAAAGGCCTTCGGAAATTATTTTCCCTAATCAGTGTCACTAGGAGTTACTTTACAGGCTTTAACTTCTTACAGAAGTGACTTTAGTTTCATTTTCAAGAATCTATAATATTTGTTTGTAATTTTGTATGTCTTACACTGAAACAACAAATAAATACAGATAAGTAAAGTACAGAAATACATAATAGGTACGTAAATAAAAAATGTAGTATATGGAGACACGTTACATTTTTAATCAAATTTGTGTATAAAATGTGCTTTTTTTAATAGTTTTATTATTAATTTGTTGCAGTAGTGTCGGCAGACAGTTTTGGCAGAAGCCCGATGCTATACAAGGTATGAGCATGTGTTTGAGTTTATTAAACAGCAGTATATCAGTATAGTGCGTGTGCTAAGGCACTATGGCTTTTGTGGGGGATCCAGGGTGTCCCAAGCAAAAAGAGGGATCATTTATTTTCACTATAATTGTTCCATAAGTAACTATTTTGGTAATTTGTTTCATACACTTTCTGTAATAAAACATCTATAAGTTTAACTATATGTCCTGTGGTCTAATTTGTGTCTGTGTGAGTTTGTGAGTTTGTGAGTTTAGAGGTCCTTGATGTGAAGAAGTTTGGGAACCATGGAGCTAAGGCACATATATCATCATATTTCCATCAGTGTGGGGATGCATACCTACCTGTGTATGTGTGTGTGTGTGTGTGTGTGTGTTTGTGTTTGCGTGTGTGTGTGTATGTTTATGTTTGTGTATGTGTATGTGTGTGTGTGTTTGTTTGTGTTTGCGTGTGTGTGTGTGTGTGTTTGTGTGTGTGTGTGTTTATGTTTGTGTTTGTGTGTGTGTGTGTGTGTGTGTGTGTGTGTGTGTGTGTGTGTGTGTGTGTGCCTGTGTGCGTGTGTGTGTGTGCGCGCGTCTGTGTGTGTGCGCCTGTGTGTGTGTGCGCACGTCTGTATCATGTGTGTGTGTGTGTGTGTGTGTGCGCGTGTGTGCGTGTGTGTGTGTGTCCAGTGTGGCCAGCAGCCAGCAGGAGAATGTAGTGCAGGCTCATTTCAAAAAGCCCACTGTAAGGAGCAGGCTTAGCTTTAAACACTTTGGGATCCAGCTCAGGGATTACTGTCACGCTCTAACACGAGTTTACACCTCTATCAATCACCATCGCAGCCAATAAACAAATTCCTCAGTGGGAACTAAGACACTTCAGAGTGAGAGGACGGGAGAGCTTCTAAGGACTAACTGCTCATTGGAAGGTACACAGCTGAAATGTAGAACGTTTCTTTTCATCTCAAAGCCAGTGTTGTTTTGCTGAGTAGCATTTGTCTAGGAAAATGTGCCGTTGTATCCAGGTGTAAGCAGACAGAATATGCTGACGCACTGTTCTCACTGGCGTCAATCTGATAACAATCTTTAAAAAGGTGCAATGAGTGTAAAGAATGCACTAGACATTGGAAATCCCTGTCTCATCAAAATAAGCCTTTACTACAATATTTGCCACCTGTAGATTCAAAAGATTTGCCTAAATGATATTCTTGTGCCAAGTATGGTCATTTTGTTATCCTGTGCAACCGGTATATGGCAGTATCTGTCAGAGATATGTCAATTTTTTTTTTTACAGAATTTATATTATCAATTTATATATAAGAAAACTCTTCTCTAACTGCAAAAGGTTAAAATATTTTGATGTCTCATCCTGCACTCTGGGAGCATAAAGACAAATACTCAGAACATTTAACCTTTATATGTTTAATACACACATTTATTTAACCCTTGTGTTGTCTTCAGGTCAAATTTGACCCGTTGTCTAAATGTCTATATCAGAAATATGGGTTTCTTTTAACTACCTAATTTGGATTACCCAAAAAATAACATAGATCATTCCATACAATGCGCTTCGGAAGTACAACAAAAGATCGCGTCTCTACTTTCATTGAATTTTGCATTTGAAAAAAAACTGAAATGTTTTGAAGCGGTATCCCGACTGAACATTGACCCTTCTGTGATTGTCCTTCCTTTAATATTAGTCTAAATAATTCATAATTTCTGCTTTTTGAACTCAAGAATTAGGTATAATTTCTTATAAATTAGGTTTTTTTATTGACCATGAATTCCAAAAATAAGTAATAAGTGTAAAACTAGTTATGAGTTGGTGTTGGTGGTGTTTATACGTGGCAGTGAAAAGAACCGTTAAAAGTAAAAAAAGCGCCAAAAAACATTGACTAAAGTGCCAAAAGTGTTGAAAAAGAGACAAAAACGTTGTGTTGATTTTCACATTTTTCACCGGGAGGACGATGCATGGTCGAAACGAAGACAACACAAGAGTTCTTCTATAACTGTAACTTCTATACAGTCACACACAAGTTTGTCTTTCAATAAGTTTGCCTAAAGTGGTTCTAATTTATATTTCTTTGAGTTACCATTAAGCACAGAGTTGCCTAGTTGGAGAACATCTTTTCACCTATGGACCTAACCTGAATTTCTGGGTATTTAATGTTTTTTTTTGCCAGTTGGAGCAGCTACTGTGCCACATTGCTTTGCGTACCTTTAAAAGTCTCACGTTTATGTGGTTTAATGTGTTTACACATAAAACACATGACAGGGGGGATCTTAACCGTGGGAAGGACTTGAGGTGAGGATTTGAATGAGACTTAATTGATGAAGGGTTATCTGGATCACTGCAATTATACAGCATAGTAGTCACATTTAGGGAAACACTCTTTCACTATTAAGAAAAGAGTGCAATTTAGATGTCAAAATATAACTCCACAAGGTAACATTAAGGCTTTTTGTACATTTTAAAGGTCCCATGACATGCTGCTCTTTGGATACTTTTATATAGGCCTTAGTGGTCCCCTAATACTGTATCTGAAGTCTCTTTTATATAGGCCTTAGTGGTCCCCTAATACTGTATCTGAAGTCTCTTTTATATAGACCTTAGTGGTCCCCTAATACTGTATCTGAAGTCTCTTTTATATAGACCTTAGTGGTCCCCTAATACTGTATCTGAAGTCTCTTTTATATAGACTATAGTGGTCCCCTATACTGTATCTGAAGTCTCTTTTATATAGACCTTAGTGGTCCCCTAATACTGTATCTGAAGTCTCTTTTATATAGGCCTTAGTGGTCCCCTAATACTGTATCTGAAGTCTCTTTTATATAGACCTTAGTGGTCCCCTAATACTGTATCTGAAGTCTCTTTTATATAGACCTTAGTGGTCCCCTAATACTGTATCTGAAGTCTCTTTTATATAGGCCTTAGTGGTCCCCTAATACTGTATCTGAAGTCTCTTTCCGAAATTCAGCCTTGGTGCAGAAACAGAACCACCCCAATGAGCTTTCCTTAGGATGTGCCATTTCTGTGTCTGTAGCTATTGAGGAGGAGGGGGGCAAGGTGGAGGGTGGGGGTGTGGCCAACTGCCACTTTGCTCGTTTGAAAGCCATGATGTCTCTCTCTCTCATGGGTGGGCCAAATTCTCTGGGCGGGCAAAGCAGAGAAAGGGGAGGTAACCTTACTCCTTATGACGACATAAAGGGAAGATTCCAGATTGGCCAATCTGAACTTTCAATTTTTCTGGGGGACCATAGGCAGGCTGGGGGAACGCATATTAATGTTAAAAAACCTCATAAAGTAAAATGTTCATGCCATGGGACCTTTAACATGAGACCTGTATTGTAAATACACAGTCTGCAAATACTTGATTTGTTTTAAGATAGGTAGACTATGGGCCCTATTTTAACGATCTGAAACGCAGGTATCAAACGTGAAACGCAAGTAGCTTTGTGGGCGGATCTCGGCCGCTGTTGCTATTATACCGGCGGGATAAATGACTCTTGCGACCGGAAAATCTAAAATGGGTTGGTCTGAAGTAGCTAGGTGTGGTTTAGGCATAACGTGCAATAAACCAATCAGAGCGTCATCTCATATTCCCTTTAAGAGCAGGCGCGCTTGTTCCATGGCAGATTGCTATTATGACGGTGGATTTGCCTGACGCACGCCAGCGGGAGCTGTCCGGGATGCGGCAAAGTAATAAATGCCCGTCTAGGCCGGGTGGCGATGTTGCTGCGGCCTCTCGGGTGCATCTCCTCAAGTCTGGAGAGGATTGCTGCAGTTTGGAGCGTGGGCCTCCAAACGCACCACCCTGTTGCTGTTGTGCCCCCCTCCTTTCTTCCCCCACTCCACCGGGAGCCGTCCGGATGCGGCAGTAATAAATGCCCGCCTCGGCCAGGTCGCACTGGAGTGCTCCAATCCCACCAGGTCAACATCTCCTCAAGTCCTAAGAATATTTCCTCATTTATGTACAGCATGATTCATGGAAACGTTGTGTAAAACACAACAAGCCACAAAGAATGCTGCGACTTTTTGAGGACTGTACTGTAAAGTGCCTCCTGACCGATCCAAACACCTGAAGCACGTTTTCAGTAATATTTTTCCTTGTAATTATGTATGGTTTGCAAAAATGGGAACTGCTGCGTCCGTTTAGATGAGAGAAGTGTATGCGCGTTGTGCGCATGCTACATTATGGCCAAGCATGCGCCCCTAAAATAGCATCTGAATAACGCGCTACTGACTTTAGACCAGGTTTTTCCTGGTCAGTGGCGGAATTGTTTTCTGAAACTGCAAAATAGCATCAGGGAACGTTTGCGCCTGATCACGCCTCCTCTTTTCGCTGAACCGCCCCCGGGAGCACAAATACATTCCCCAATTTACCGACGTGCATCTCTGGAGGGAAAAGTCCGCTGTGCGTCGGGTGTATAATAGGAATGATACATGCATCGGTGTACAAAGGCAATTGTGCTGAGTGCAAGATAGGGCCCTATGACTCGACCACACCGGGAATAAGTGCCCTGTGTTGTGCATTGCTCAGGAAGAAATAGATGTGTTATCGTTTGTTCAATTTTTATAGTCTGTGTCGCATCATGGTACATTTAGGGGAGCTTTATGAGGAGGGACACTTGCTCTGTCTGCCTGATGCTAAAGGTGCACCGAACAAATAAGCTGCTGCAGAGGCAGAGCTGTAAATCAGTTTCTCTCTCTTAATTTGTTTCTTTCGACAATCAATTTCTCCTAATATTTGTCATTTAGGCTGTGTTCTCTTTGCCTCATCCTCACCCTTTAATTCCTTTACAGAAGTAGGGCTGCTTGTAAACAACCTGCAGCTGCTTTCTCGGTGTAAAATGTGCAATAGAAATAAAGTTTTATTGCTACCCAGGCGACAGTAGGACAGTACACTGGGCACTTAACAGCTATGCCGAAGCAGTCTGGGATTTTGTGTCCTGTTCAAGGGCAACTCAACAATAGCTGAGGGAGGAAGGAAGTGCTACTGTCCTTGGTATTCAACCCAGCAATCTTGAAGTCATAAAACAATTTACCAAACTTGAGCCTGCTGTTGTTTATTGACAAATCAAAGATGTTGTATGATGTATACAAGGTAGTTTCAGCAACCAGAGCAACAAAGTGTCTCAGCAATCACAAGCGATCATTGGAGGTCCAGTACTTGACTACATTATGAGAGCGTTGGTGGCCCTGTTGGGCAGGAAGCCAAAATAAACACTGCTAGGAGGTGAACGGTGGCCATAAATAGCAGCAAGATCCTAAAATGGTGTGAATGAAGTTTGCTTCCCTCTTGATTAGGGCTGTAACTAACCATTATTTTCAATTAATCCATTGATTATTTCCTTTATTAACCGATTAGTTGTTTGGTCTTTGTTTATGTCGATCAGTGGTTTCCAAAGTCCAACATGTCCAACATGTCCAACATCCAACGATATTCACTTTACTTTCATAGAGGAGTGAAGAAACTAGAACATTTTCACATTTAAAAAGCTGGAATCTGAGAATTTTGACTGATTATATGATTATACGTGTCTACAAGTGCACGCACGCACCCAATGTAATATTTACAGATTTAAAATGAAAAACCTATATGTTATACAAGTGGTCCAGAATGCTGCTGCTTGGTTGCTGACAAGGTCAGGCCACATTAGCCCTATCCTGGCCTCATTGCACTGGCTGCCTGTTAAATTCTAGCCTGGATGCCAGCCGAACTTAGCCCCGCCCCCACAACATTTGAGGTTGGGAAGTTCGGTCTGGGCTTGATCCGTTGTGGAGCAACTATGCTCAAACCAGAGCTGTTCGGACCAATCAAATTGTCAGGGCGGGCTTCATGCGATGATGGACAGATGATCAACAGTAATGTAATCAACCACGTCACCAAAGAGCGCTTGGGTTGAATTTGTTTACAACAAAGATGGCTGCCATCGCGTCTGTTCTAGAAGATATCGACAGCGCATTCATTTTAAAAGAGGAACAGAGAACCGCGATCACTATGTATACACATTGCCACACCCGTCGCGGAAACTGCCGCCTCTGCCCCTTTGCTCTGTCGAAGCCTGCCTTTGACTCGCAGCTTCTGTGACGTCTGTCTCCGTTGCTCTGATTGGTTGTAGGTCTATCCAATTGAGTGCAGAGCCATTTTCTTTCCTGGTTCGGTTGAAACACGCCCCATAATCACAGCCCAATGGAGCAGTATTCTGACTAGAATCTGAGTATCACCAGGACAGGCTAGTTAAATCCAGGATCCAGTTCAAGATTCTTGTCATTACCTACAGAGCCATCAATGGTCAGGCACCGGCTTACATAAGTGATCTGCTGCACCCATATGTTGTCAGCAGACCGTTGAGGTCCTCTGATCAGGGCTTGCTGGCTGTTCCCCGTACTAGGCTGAAAACTAAAGGTGACAGAGCTTTTGAAATAGTTGCTCCTAGACTGTGGAACGCTTTGCCTCTTGTTTTAAGAATGGCTGCTCCTGCTGACATTATTAAAAAGCAGCTAAAGACGCCTCTTTTTAGTCAGGCGTTTGTTTAACAACATTGTCGACTGTATTCCTATGTATTTTATGCTTTTGTGTTTTACTAGGATTTACTCTGATTTATTGTGCTTTTTATAATTATCGATTTTTTTTTTCTAAATGTATTTATTTATTTGGCCTGTGAAGCACTTCGTGACTCTGTCTGTGATAAGTGCTATATAAATAAACTTTACTTACTTACTTAATAACGTCGCCGTCCGGCAAAAACGTTGTATTTCCAAAACCGTTGCCTTTAAGAAAATGGGGAAAAAGCTAATTTGCGAAGTCAGACAAAACCATCATGTCACTGTTTAAATAATTGTAAAACCCACAGAGAAATGTGTGTGACCAAACGCGTTTATTTCACGGAAAAAAATGTCAATAATAAAATACGGAGATGAAAGGTTTCTGCCCGACAGTGACGCTGTGTCTGTCCATTTTGGCTACCCTGACTAGTTTGTTACTAATGGCTGGTTGGTTATTTGGTAATCTAGCTGAGTGGCATGTTGGGGTTTTACTTACAAGCTGTATGGGTCGGGAGTTAGAAGTGACCTGGTTTGTTAACTCTGTTTTTAATAATCTGACTGGAAGTGGGGCTAGCTGGTTTGCTGACTGTCGACTAATGTCGTGGTGTATTGGCATGCTGGGTAGTTATGCGGGTTGCTGGCAGGTCAGCTTGCTGGCATCCTGTGTAAGTGCACGGGTGGGTGTTGGGCTGTCAGCCTGATGTTTGCTGGGTGACCGACTGGTTGACTGGATAGCTGGATAATTCGACAGCTGGCTGTGGTGGTAGAAGTAATCCAGAGAGAGAGAGAGAGAGAGAGAGAGAGAGAGAGATGCCTGACATGTTAATGATTGCAGTGATGCAGTTTGACATGTGGAACACTAAGTGTATTAATCCAGCGTACTGCAGCCCTGTCCCCCCTGCATCTGTCTTCTCTGCTTCTCTGCTGAATGTGTGAGTGCATGTGTGAAAAGTGCTTTTGTACAAGTGTGTGCAGGTTTTGTGTCTGTCTGTGTGCGTGTGCACACAAAATTGCCAGCGTACATTTGCACGTGCATGCGTGTGTGGATTGTAAATCCACCGCAGCTACTGAGTTTGTAATGTACACCATGTACAGTGCAATCTCAGACATAAAACAGACATTCTCTCTTTCTCTCTCTCTGTCAAACACACACACACACACACAAACTGCATGCTTTCTATTGTCATTGTCCTTATCTGCGTTTAATGAACGAAGTAAATTACATGAGTCCGAGGCTGTGCTGTGCCCTGCTTGTATCTGCATTTCTAAAATGAAGGACTTTAATACATAACAGAATGCTGAAAAGTAATCTGATCCTTTGGCAGCGTGTGGCTGTTGTAGTAAACAATGCCATCATAACCAGAAGACACCATAACCAAAGCTCCGAAAATAAGAAACTGGATTTATGCTTTAAGATCTTCAATGTGAAAGATTAATGAGTCATCTTTGTTTTTGAATTACTAGGTGATCATTTTCAAGCAGCAACATTTTTCTAAGCACTTTAGACAACAGACTGTGAGAATGTCCTTCCCCGAAAAAAAAAAAACTTGAATAGGTCGTTTGTTCAAGGAGCAATAACGACCCATCTTTACATTTCCAGTGGTGGTGCCCTCTAGTGGCCGACGTAATTATTACCAAAGCAAAGCAGAAAGTAAGGTGACAAAGAATAGGAGCGCCAAGTTCCTCAAAAGAAGGCAGGTTGGGGTGGTGGGTGGGTCAAACAAACATCACATTCAGCATCATGTGCATAACTGGCAGTAAAGTAACGTCTGATTTGAACTCAAACCACAATCTTTTTCTAAACTTAAAGCTATAGTGCGTAGTTTCTGTCTCCCCCATGAGGAATTCTAAGTAATGACAACAAAACAGACAACAAAAAAATCCCACATGATACAAGCCTTCCATGATTGCGCACAGCCACAGCCCCTCCACGCAGTTGCTAGTCAGTCCTTCCAGTCCTTTTTGTGATTGTTGCGGGCAGAAATCCTTGATTATGCGGCACGTTTTCTTAAAAAATGCGATGGAATATGCGGGATATTTATGCAATTTTATGCGATGAAATTGGGGGAACTTGCAAAAAATGCGGGAGCTTGCAAAAACTGCGGTTTGATGAAAAAGAGAAGAAAAAGTGATTCCCCCAACACCCTGCTTTTTTTAAACTTAATTTCCAAAAATAGTTTACAGATATTCAGTCATTGCAATAAGTAAAAAAAATAAGATACAATAAGATATACAAATAATATAATATTAAATTAAAAATAAAAGTAATAGTCTAAATAGAGGGAAATAAAAGATACAAAAGAGACAGATAATATCATATATTAAGATAGCTTTCTTATGGGATACCAACTTAAGAGACTCAAAGTACATGCCAAATTCAAACACCCTGCTTTTCGATGATGTTCACACGTAAATACGTCACTTCATAACGTTCCCATGGCAACAGGGGAAAATGGCTGCTCTTGTGTGAAGTAAACTCAACATTTTTTCAACTTTCTGCTAAGATATATGTGACTTTTGTGAAATCGGCAATTTATGCGGCGAAAGTGTGGCATATTTGAAAAAATGCGGCCCCTGCATGAATATGCGGACTTTTGGCATTGAAATATGCGATCGCATAATCGCGTTTTTCTGGAGGGACTGGCTAGTAGCCAAGGAGGACACGGAGGATTAAAAAAACATGATGGACTCTTCAGAAGAGGTCATTATCGTCGCCGGACGCCACAATCTTCTGAACATAGATAACGGTAACACAGAGAGAGTTGTGTGGAGCTGATAGTCTTTAATTAGCTTTGTAGCAACTCATTTGGCAACGGCTTGAATGTAACGGACATTCGTTAATATAAAAAAGTTACGCACTAAAGCTTTTACTAAGTAGTTTTTATGCCTAAACATAACCAAACTGCGGCCGTGTCACAATGAGAATTTAACAACACTGGCAGCCAAGATGACGTTTTTCGGCCTGTCTGGAGCAGATGACCAATCATAGCAGGCCGGCTTAGAGTTGCGTAATACTTAACCGAGAGTATAGAAAAAACTGCTGAAACCGGAGCATTCAGAACAGTTGGAAATCTGAACGTTTTAGCTCCCTGTTGTTTCTCTAAAATACGTTTACCTCATTATTTGAAGAGTTGGCCACGTTTGACATGAAAATCCGACATTATAACATTGTAGATATGACGAAAAAGCATAGTATGTCCCCTTTAAAACTGCGACCGATGTCCTCTGGTTAGATATGAGGTATGAAAACACTCCTTTGGGTCGTATTAGAGGGTAGGAACTGATCTACATCATTGTGTGGTTTGGAGGACTTGTTGGACTGTGTCTACTGCAGAGACATTTCATAAATAATAATTGGAATAAACTTGAAATCATGAAAAAATAATCTCAGATTGAGCCGGAGCGACAGCTATGAGTCAAGGCCAGCAGGAGAACATCTTATTGACAAAATCTCCCTCACTCTTTCATATTGATATACTGGAATCCTTTACTGAGCTCCTCAGTCCTTTCTTCTCGCCTTCCAAACGGCTAGCTCTCTTTTTTTTCTCTCTTGCCCTCCGTCCGCCCGTCTTAGCATTGACAGGGTCTTTATGGGTTTAGTGATAACGTGACCTCCTCTTTCTCCTTTTCTTTCATTTTCTCTTCTTCTTGCCTCACTTTGCTCTTTCTCCCTCTTGTGACCATATAGTCCTTCAACTCCCCTTACCCCACTCCTTTTTCCTCACCTCTTCTTCCGTGAATAGGTTGTAAATTTGCTGTAATGGTGTTTTTTTTTAAGTGAGATGTTTCATCAAAGAACTTCAAAAGTCTTCTTCTTTCTCACCCCCCTCTCATTTCTCCTACCCCTGTTAATCCTTATATTTCTTCCTCTATTACCTTCTTCTTTTGCCTGCATGCAATCTCCTTCTTCTAATAGTCCCATTTCCTTTTCTTCCTCTTGCCCTTCTCTCCTCCACACATTACATATATTATTTTTGGCCTAATTCTACCCTCTACTCCACTTCCATCTCATTTACTGTATCTTTCCATCCTCCTTTTCTTTCTCTAAGACAGACAGCCACTTATCCTTTTTTATTTCAGTTTTTTTTTAAAGCTCAGCAAGGCAGAGCTCGGAGGTGAATCGAGCGGAGCAAGGTCACAGCGGGGTTTCGTTTTTCTAGGAAATAAGGAAAAAAGGGAGAGGGAAGGGAGTAACGTCTAGTAGCAATAACCTCTAGTTATTGCCTTGTTGTGTGTTTGCAGCCTGACAAAAGCAGTGTCTGTTTGTTCAAATGAGTTTTCCTGAAAAGCAACATTGTAGTTGTGGAAATATTAACTGCCCAAAGTAGCAAAGGCGAAAGTTGCATGATGTTGGTTTTGCAGCAAAGTCTAACAAGGTAGAAAAAGAAGAAGGTAAGGGTGGATGGTTGGGTGTACAAAGTGTGTGAGAAGTTTTATTTTAATTAAGAGAAACGGTTTTACAATACATAGGTGAAATATGCAGTTTCTTGGATCAGCTGCATCATAGAGCTCTGGGATGCTGGCTACCAGCGCAAGTTGTTTAGCCGCCAAAAGGTGACTGTGAGCCGGCTACAGGCACCACCAGAGTGGCGCTCCTTTCAGGGCCGTGGATGGTAGTTGAGTTTAGCGTGCGGCGATGACAGTTATGTTTAGGCACCTACACGACTAGTTAAGTTAAGGAAAAAGATCGTGGTTTGGATTAAAACATTCCCGAGGAACGACCAAACATTTCCTGGGTGAAAGTATTTTAGTTTGCGCCGCAAAGTGAAGGGTTAACCCTAACCCTAACCTTGATTATACTTCATTAATGTATTGTAGCTAAGGCTTTTATGCAGATTGAGAAGGCAGTAATCAATTTTTTGGGGAATTCACAAAGAAGAGACAAAAGGGAATAGCAGACCTGTGGAGTAAGGGATGAATTGTATTAAAAAGAGACTTTACGAGTGACATGACATAGATGCAAGTTGAATTAGATGACAGTCACTGCATTGATATTCTATGAAAGTGTCAAGACGTTCAGTCGTCAGTTCCACGTGTCGGATTTTCCCTAGAAGTTAATCAGGTCTTTGTCACCCCATGAGCAACCTTTCTGGAACATGTTAAAATGTCTCTGAGATTTTCTGCTGGAAGACATACAGATAGAAATGTGTCAAAAACATGATCTCTATCAACATTTTTACGTTTCAGGCATTCAGCCGATCTTATCCAGAGAAAGCATTATGACTATGATCAGATCTTTTTTGAGTTCAATTTTAGTTCTCAGATTTATATTTCCACCTTTCAGTTATAATTTGTGTGCCGCTTTTTAGCTAAAGCAAAACAGGCCTTTTCCCTTTCGGCATCTCTTAGATGCCAGTGTGCGTGTGCATCTGCGTGTGTGTGCGTGTAGCGAAAGAGGTGGAGAGTTCATATTTGTGTACACTTGCATTTGCGTGTAGCGTGCTGTACTGTATGTGTTTGTGTATCCCAGTTTGTCTGTGTGTCATAAGGACACTCCAAATTTAAAAACAAACAACAACAATCATCTGATACATGTACGGGTGAAAGCACGAGGGCCTCTGCCTAAATATAAACTGCATCACATCATCAGGTTCTCTGTTAAGGTTGTTTGAAGCACGGCGGATCAGTTTACTGGAGTGTGTTATCATTTTCTGACCTTTATTTATCCTAGGGGAGTCTGCAGCAGCACAGTACTTTATATTTACACCGTCATAAGAAATGACACACTGCCCTTCCTTTCGACGTCTTCTGGTCTCCCCACACAACCCCAACCTCCAGCATGAAATGCACCTCTGAGGCTGCGAGGGTTATAAAGTGGGAAGGCCATTGGTTTCTGTGTTTTTCTCAACTGTAGTCTGGTGCAACGCAAGTACATTGCCAGGATAAAAGCACGTCAAGGGGCGTAGCTGCAGCTTATTACACCAGGCAAAATAAAGAAACCGATAAAAGATTGCTTCTGGCTAGTTCTCCATCGTATAAGGATCACCAGAAACATTTGTTGGCAACGACAGATGCCAACATTTCGGGACTGATTGGTTGGGATTGCTTTAGTTTGTATCGACGGGATTGTTCAGGTGCCGCAGTAATGCCGCCGGATGTCCCTCACCTTCCGCTTTCTTTGTGTTTGCGTTCTGAACTCCGGTGGATTTATGAGGACTATGGTTAACTGCTCCTCAGATCTCTGCAGGGTAAATCCAGACAGCTAGCTAGACTATCTGTCCAATCTGAGTTTTCTCTCGCACGACTAAAACAACTTTTTAGCAAGCACACGTTCCACCAAAACAAGTTCCTTCCCGAGGCTATTTTTGCAGAGGCACCGTTTCACCAGCCGCCCAAGACGATTGTGATTGGTTTAAAGAAATGCCAATTAACCAGAGCACGTTTTTCTCCCATCCCGGAATGTTGCGTGGACTACCCAGACCCTCCTCCGCAGCGCTGTGGAGGAAGGTCTGCCAATGCGAGACCTAGGATTGCTTTGGACAAAGCACATATACAGCGATACACTGGTAAGAGCAAATTAGGTTTAACTATGTATTCAGCTAATTAAATAGCCCACATTATTGTATTTTGTGAACAGTAAACAGTTTCATTTCATATTTTAAGTGGTGTTTTCTTAAGTGGAGTTCAAATGTTCCACCAAAACAAGTTCCTTACCGAGACTATTTTGCAGAGGCACTGTCGCTGCATCTGGAGCTTAGCGTGCCTAAGATGACTTCACACACACACACACACAGAGTCATGTTTATAAATGAGTTGGCGTCTTGGTGCCACATGTCAGAGATGGCGAGAGAGAAGAAGATGAAGGGAGAGAGACATTTATTTTTAGCACAGAGGAGACAGACGATACAGCATAGCAGAGTAGGTTAGGTATAAATGTGTGTGAGTGTGTTTATATTTTTGGTTGTTGCACATGTATTTGTGAGGCAGAGTGCACACACACACACACACACACACACACACACACAGACACACAGAATATGCATAGAGGAATATAGTGTTGGCTCTAGCCATTGACCTAATTTAACTGACATTTATAAAGGGAATGTGCTGATGTCACCTTTTAACATGACACCACCCCTCTGACTACAACACATGGCAAAACAAACACACAACAGCTGCAATGAGTGTGTAGAGCTGTGAAGGAAACAAACAAATATCCTGACAATGTAAAGGCCATGGACAGTTAGAGGTTCACTGATATTCTACTGTGGCAAGAAACTGAGTTTCCTGTCAAATGTCTGTATACAGTACATATGCACAGTACACTGTACATTATCTCTAGACCAGAGAGGCAACATTACCCCAAGGCTGGTAATGCCTGCATGGTCTTATAGACCATTTTCACTGCACACATTTTTGTAAAGTGCAAGTGTGATTAATAATATATATGATGGCTCTGTTCCATTGTAGTGTCCCAGTAAAGCCAGTGAGCCAGCCTAACCAAGCCAACCAAAATGAAATTCAGCCATGGTTAATGGTATTAGTTATACCCAGAGATGGGGACTCGAGTCTGAGACTCGGACTCAAGTCACACTTAAGTCGAACAAACAGCTGACTTCAGACTTGACTCGGACTCGACCCAAAAGACTTCAGACTTGACTCGGACTCGAGATGTGTTAAGTGGACCCCATAAAGTTATCCTACAACTGATTTTGATACTGTACTGTATGGATGGTAGTTACAGGACATGCTTTGAATTCATGAGATTTAACAATACAGTGTTAGGGAGAGATCAGATGGCCAGAGACTTGAGACTTGACTTGAACTTGCCAAGACTTGAGACTTGACTTGGACTCGAGCTCAAAGACTTGAGACTTGTCTTGGACTTGCAAAAAATGACTTGTGAATATCTCTGGTTACACCTAACCCAACCCTGGGTGTTGTATTGATGCGCTGTTTTACAGACAGTTAAGGCCTGTGGACACATCAGCAGACACACACACACACACACAAACACACACACACATACACACACACACAAAGGCTGGTATTTGTCTCCTGAAGATGGTTTTAGATAAAACCAAAAAACTTGAAGCATCAAATATGCCTCTGTTGTTAGACCCATGAGGATTTCTTCTCATCTGTGAACAGGTTTAATGAATAATCCCCATAATGATGTTTCAAAGGATCCAGCCCCTTTATCATTTCTGCAAAGCCATAAAATCGCCAAGGGGGTAAGCTTCGCTTCAGAACTCGAATCTCCTATGGCGCCATTTTGATGCTACAAAGGTATCACCTCCCGTTAGCATTCCACTGACTAGCATTCATTTTGACATCACTTGACAGCGAATAACTTTACATCTGAAGCGTTTAAAGACTCTATTTGTCCATTGTTTATTTCTAAAGAAACACGACAATGTATAAAAGGCTCCATTACCTTGTATCTCACGTTATGGCTCCGTAGCAGACGTTTTTGTAACGATTGTGTCACACAGTAGAGGAATTACTGTATAGTACAGGAGAAGCTCGCAGGCAGTTTCGACTTACATGAGCTGTTTAGGTTTAATTACTAATATTAACTAGCATTTTAGTTAGCAATAATTAGCCTGTGCCTATGTTATCTCCTTACATATACCTACGCTCTCCATCTCTGCAAGATTGGGAATGATTGAGATTTCTCTTGGCACAGCTACCAGAAGACTTACACACTTTCAGACAGGTTGCTCACGTCACATTTGCGTTGTCTCTCTCAGTTGGAGGCTGCGCAGTAAAGCTAGCGATCACCGGAAAAGTGCTTCCAATAGCCTTTACTGGTCTCCGTCCAGAGCAACGGGGTCTGTTGGTCCATTCTTATATACTGTCTATGAAAATTGCACACATCTGCTCACAACGTCAGCGTGTGAAATCTCAAATTGATTTATCTTGGAAATAAGCAGGAAGTGAGCAACAAAGTAGACAAGGCAAAACATGATACACTGATGATTTATTAATGATAAAGTGCTGCATGAGGCGTCTTTAATTCCTGGTGACACAGATGTGTGTGTGCGTGCATATGTACGTGCATGTGTGTGTCTGTGTGTACTCAGCCCAGCACCTCTCCATCTCCTCAGGGGGGTTTGACTTTGGCTGCTCCAAATTTCAGTCATCAGCTGTCACCCTAAAACACACACACACACACACACACACACACACACACACACACACACACTTTACACCTCACTCTCGAAAGTGTGTTCTGATGCAGTTTGTTGTAGTGTGAGAGAGTTAGCTGCAGCCAATCCAGTGTGTGTGTGTGTGTTTTTCTATTGCTTTCCTCTTTGACTATAAATCATGACATTCAGGATCATCTGTAAATAAGGCAGGGACTGTGCAAAAACACACACACACACACACACACACACACACACTTCTTGCACACAGAGGCGCAGATGGCTTGCTCTCACCCTGAGGCTGCCATTAGCAACAGGAACAGTTTGGTTGACCGTTATCACTCTGAACACACACACACACTCACAGACAGCTTCCAAACCATGAAGACTCCACATGCTGGTAAAATGACGTTTACAGTCCTTAGACATTTTAACATGTTGTATGTCAGATATTCTGTACAAAGTAAAACACAACTTACACTGTGAGACCCCATTAAGAAAAAGAGGAGATTGACAACCCCACTGAAAATGAAGCGGGTAGATAGATGGGTTAGTTAGATCAGTTAAATTACATTCCAACTTTTTACAATTTATTCTGCAACAAAACACACAATGTTGCACCACTGTTCCGTCCTGCCCAAATAATTAGATGGATTTTTTTTTATGAAATTCATAAAATTCAAAAGTGTTTCCTCTTACACTTTTTACATTTACTGTCCATCCAAAACGGAATGTCATCATTAAAGAAGAAGTTTCCTTAAACCTGGGTTGCACAGATAGCTGCAAAGTCTCCGGTTAATGTCCAAATATGGACAATTGCTGTATTTATTTCCACAGCTTTCTCACCCCTTATTACATCTTATTTAGCAAAAAAAAGGCATAAAATGAAGAAGAAATAGCAGACTATTTGGGCTTAGGACTTTTTTGTTGTTTGTGTTGTTGTTTTTGCTACACTAGGACTATTTTAAGCAGTGGTGTAGTCTACATGATACGCAGGTATACGCAGTATACCCACTAAGAAAGCTCCAGGATTTCCATATACCCACTTAAAAATGTGCGATGACACGCAACAACATACTTTCCATTATAATTATGGTATATTTTGAATTGTCATCTGTGTTTTATTTCTTTGCATAGGCTAAATAAAGGGATTTCCACTGTAAATTGGTGCAAAAAAGTGTATCAGAATGCAGGAAATGAAGTCTTTGACGTTCAAAATTTTCCTGGCGGAGGACATCCAGACCCCCCACTATGATATGCCACCCCCTCCAAGGGCCATCCTGGCCCATATATGTATGTATATATATGTATGTATATATATATATACAGTATATATATATATATATATATATATATATATATATATACATACATATACAGTACAGTATACCCACTACAATACATTAGACTACACCACTGATTTTAAGGTAAATGTATATTTGTCTGTTTTCATACATTTTGATTTTGGCATTTGATATTTGCAGCCATCTTACATTTTTGTTTTCCTTTCCTTCGTTTCAGGTGAATAATTTTTTCAAATCCCAGATGACCCGTCTTTCTCTAAGAATTATGATCGAGAACAGAAATAAATGGAACACAAAGCACTGTGGTTCTTGATATGTCAGGCGTGGATGCAGTTCTTCTGTTGTCCTTTAGGATGCAGTGTGAACTGTGTGTCTATTTTTAGCTCAGCTTCTGTTGGCGGGCAAGCTATTTATAGCCTGAGATCTGTTCACTATTACACTGCTGAGACTCGGTCGCACACACACACATACACACACACACACACACAGGAAGGAATATACTAGCACAAACTGAGACCAAGACCAATTTATCAACACACACTCACACTCATACATGTAGTCATTCAGAGGGTATCATGTGCCTGAAGGTGTTCTTCCACATTAAACTGCTGCTAACAGATAAAAAAAGTTAGCTGACGCAAGCTTTAATGAGGAGCACGCACACACACACACACACACACACACACACACACACACACACACACACACACACACACACACACACACACACACACAAACACCTTCATGCCACTAAAACTGAACACACATGCTTGAATGGACACATGTTGAGTAAAGATGTGAACAGGAAGTCAACCGAGGGAAATGTTTGCAATTCCCAAAAATATACATAGACAACCATAAGATATTCATGCATGCATATGTCCATTTTTACACACAGAGCTAAGCATCACAGCATCTACACTCATGCAAGCATGCTTGCAGCACGCCTTGGCGTGCTTCCACATAAATGCAGAGGCAGCGTTTGTTCCCTAAGTGCCACTCAAAAAGCCCCTAAACCAGCTCTCCACTTCACACTCCAGTGCCCGCTGAAGCCGGCTAATGCTCCCTGTGGAGAGGCTCGGCACAAACACTCATCTGCTCAGATTCCACAGGCAACTCCTGCCTTAAACGCAACAAACACAGCAGACATTATGCTGCAGCTGTGGTTAGCATGCAGCAGTGTTAGCTACATGCATGGAGGTCATGGTCATAAAAACAAATACATTTGTTAGAAGACCAAAAGAAGAGTAGTTTAAATATGAATATTCATTTGAGAATTGAATATGATCCATCATCCATTCATTGGATATTTTTCACCAAGATATAACCATAGTACAGTAGTCTAGATTGAAAATCTTTGATATGTAGGATGACCAGATTTCCCGGAACTAAACCCCGGACACTTTGCGCGTGACCGTAGGGCTCGTGCACCCAGCCGCTTTTTAACATGAACATGTGCCAGCCCAAGTCAAACATAGACACAGATAGATTACAGACGTATAACGCTACGATTGACTGACTGACACACACACACACACACAGGTTAAAATCATACGCTGGACGCTTTATAAGTCTTTCTACATGGGTTTTGTTAATGCTCGGGGTATAATAAGACCACGTCGGCTATGTAATCGCTGACAACCGGGACAATTTCATAGCGGTTGGTGTAAACCGGGACATTTTAGCGTCCCGACAGGCTTTTGTGAACTACAGTTTTAATGCCTCGAGTTTGGCATTTTGGCCATCGCCATCTTGCGTTTTTTGGAGCCATAAGTGACCGTATCTGGACGAGGGGCAGAGCTGGGAAGGAGCTCTATGGCTAAATTCTAAGTTATCAGCTAGTGATAGCGCCAGCTTGGTGAGCAAGGTACATCTGTGATTTCATTTCAATTCAATTCAGTTGTATTTATAGTATCAGATCATAACAAGAGCTATCTCAAGACACTTTACAGATAGGGTAGGTCTAAAGACCACACTATAATTTACAAAGACCCAACAATTCCCCCAAGATCAAGCATTTAGTGCGACAGTGGCAAGGAAAAACTTCCTTTTAGGCAGAAACCTCGGACAGACACACTCTTGGTGGGCGGCCATCTGCTGCCGGTTGGGACACTGACACTGAAATATGATTCATAATAATTATAGCAGTTGGTATGATGATAACTGTAATATTAATTTGGATGCTAATTTTGGCTAGCACAAAACAGGCTTAAAAACTAAATGTAGGCCTACTTACCAGAAAAATGAACAGCCGACTCCTTAGAGTGTCTTCTAGTACAACCTAGTCTCGCATTGCTAGACCCTCCTCCACAGCGCTGCGGAGGAAGGTGTGACTAGTCCACACAACACTCTGGAATTGGAGAAAAATGTGCTCTGGTTTATTGGCATTTTTTTAAACAAGCTCTGGACGCAGGTACAGTGCCTCTGCAAAATAGCCTCAGGAAGGAACTTGTTTTGGTGGAACATGTGTACGTAGGGAGGCGAGCTGTGGAATTGAAATAGCTGTCAAGTGTGTGATGACAATTTTACTCAAAAAACTAGCGTTAATTTTGTCAGACGAGACGAGACTAAATATGTTCGTCAACGACCTTTTTTTCCATGACTAAGACGAGACGATGACAAGACTGCGCCAATGTCCAAAAACGCTGACTAAGACTAAATTAACATGCATTATTGTTGACGAAAAAAGACGAGACTAAAATGTTTTGCATAAAATAAAAACTAAGATAAAATCTCTCTTCATTTTCGTCTACAATCGTCTCTACTTTTCATCATGAGATAGAATATTCAGCTGTTACCGAGACCCGGTGCTACGGCACCGACAAGGTGCCCTAACGACCGTTATCTACCGGACCGAATAGCAACGCAGATTTTGGTGCCACTTAAATGCCTGCGCTTCTCGCGATGCTCCTAACGGACGTTGGAGTCAACCCGAACATCGTTCGCTGGGGGCTGGTTAACTACTACACTTGGCAGCGAGCGTAACGCGCCCCGTTAGCTAGCAGTTGAGTAAACACGGTTACAATCATTGACATATATAAAAGGGTTACAATGCTGACAGCTAAACGGTGTAAAGGTTTGTCTCTATTTCACCTTGTAGGATTCCAACACGAGGCACGACAGTCTGTAGATGCCGTTGTCTGAAAAACAACACATATGTTGCGTTCACTTGAAATACGCGCTCGCCAGTTTCGTGCTGCATTTATTTTATTGTAAAATATCCTTTTCCCATGCAGTAGTTGTTTTTGTCGTTTACTGGTGAAATAAGGAAGAGGCTCAATATTTATATAACTTTATATCATTTATTTATTTTTATAACTATTTGACTGAAATGGTTATCAGAAATAATTTATTTAAAAAAAGACTAAAATGTTTTGACTAAAACTTGACTAAAATGACGAGACTTTTAGTCGACTAAAACTTGACTAACAAAATTTTTTGGCACAAGACTAAGACTAAGACTAAATTAAAAATAGGGGACAAAATGAACACTACAAAAAACAGATATATATAATTTGATTGTCGGTTCTAGCTCGGAGGATGTTTCCTGAATCGACCTGAGTTTAGAATGCCAACACAAACAAAGCGGAAGGTGAGGGAAATCCATCTGAAAATGAGGGACATCGGGCGGATCCTCGGGCGGCACCGGAACAATCCCGTAAATGAAACGTTGTCAATTTAGACTAAGTACAACTGACAGCAGAACAAGACATTTTTAGGCGACCAAAATGTTACAATTAATTTTCTGAACTGAAAACACACAGTGAGAGGGTCACACGAATAAGTTCGGGCAAGTATTAAAATACACGTAAACAAAACATAACATCAAACAACCCTAACAAAAAAATGCTGTCTTTCTTTTTTTTGATGTTTTTAAAATATATTGAAGAGGACTTAAAACTAGCGCTTGAGACCATAAACTCATTATGAAAATGTTTACTGAGGTAAATAAATCAAGTTAGAAGTAGGGTTATTTTCTCATAGACCTAGACCATTACAATCAGACTTCTTTTTGCAACAAGTGAACTCGCCCCCTGCTGGTCATTAAACAGAATGCAGATTTAAGGCACTCCCGCATTGGTTTCCCTTTTCAGGCCTGGAGGCGATATTACGAATCCAACTATAGCCACGCCAAGACCCGCTCGCCCCTCAATAGCATTTATTGGCCAGGCGTCCTTGCTTACGCAAGGTAAAGTGACCCCATTTTGTTCAGATCTCATCCCCTGACCAATCGGCTATCCTAACCCTTAACCACTCAAGGTGAAATGCCTAACCCCAACCAATCGAGCTACTTCGTAGGGCGGGTCTTGGCGTGGCCATAGTGGGATTCGTAATTCGCGGCCCGGAGGTTGCTGCTACTTGCTACGTATACATAATTGCTGTAGAAGAAGAGAAGCTTTGTGCTCATTTGTCAAACTTGCTGCAGCTTTTCAAAAGGTCCTGCATTGCCTGGGAGGCTCAGGCAAAAAAACTCTCTCTCCCTGGTAGATGGGGTGAGGCTGGCTACCGACATAAGTACAGAAGATGACACAGAATATCTACATCAGTTTGGCCTAAAACTGATTTAGCAGCCAACCCTCACTTGTGTGGTGTGGTTCAAGACGGACAACACAACCAGTGTATTTGTCAGTCAAAATCTCTTCCTGCAGTGATCCAAACTCCTGAAAGTCGTCATTTCCAAAAACCCGGTGAAGCTGCTCACAGAGACATTGTGCTGGGTCCTGTTTCACCCCCTCCCGTTTGTGTTTTCAAGTCATTAATATTTGTCATCTTGTGTCTTTCTCTCTGTCAGCGTGAATCAATACTGGGAGTTCTTTGTCTCACTTTCCCCATTTAGCATTTCTTTACTCATCTCTTTATCAATCGCTCAAATAAAATCTGCCTCCAAGTATTCAAACTGATGCTAATGACACGAAAAACAGCCCATTAGAGCACCTGTGGCTGGATGTTTGCTGTCGGACGCCGGCTGAGAGAACAAAACAGCTAAAAGCAGAGCTCGCTAACAGCAACCGACAGGCAGAGACAAACACAAACTCTGTGTTTAGGTTAGCTTTGGCTCACCAACAAAAACACATAGTTTGTGGGGTGAGGAATAAATACTGTCACTGCATTTCCCCCAATTTTTATTTCTCTGGGAAACATTTGCTGTGAGCTTTTACATTCACACGGCATGGTGAACTCACTGAACTCACCCGAAACATAAACAGAGCTAAACACAGAATATAAATCTGTGTGTGTGGGTAGATTCTCACTGCAGCTTTCTATTGTGCATTTTGTTTTTCTACTCCGCTGCACCAAGGTGTATGAAGATGAAAGAGGTACCTGTGAGCGGTTCAAACTCACATCTGCTGCTCTGGAGAAATCAAAATGACTAAGGTGGCTCAGAGAAAATGGGAATTTGACAATAGTTTTATTATACGCCGGTGAAAAATAAGAAAGAGAGCAGAGTGACTGCAAACTGCGGAATCAATCTCAGCATTAAAATGAAGAGTTGAGGACAGGATGTGAACAAAACCGAGAGGCACGGAGAGAAGGAGGCACACGAGCAAACAGAGTATTTCAGATGAGCTGCAGATAGATGATGTGGTGACAGCTGCTGCGCGAAGAATCCGACCAGTTTGGGCAGCAGGCCTGTTGTCACTGCAGAGTACAAGGAGATGTGTGTTTACTCGGCAAACATGTTCAGTCTGTAAGAATCTCCCAGAACAAGTAAATTGCTCAGCTGACACGCTCAGCTGTTGGGTTTCTGTGCCTGGCTTAAGGGCACCACGGTGGTGTTTGGTGACTAAGTAAGTTATGTTGTTGTCAACTTCAGCGTCCGGACTTTTTTCCAACAAGTCTGGGATTTAAATTTGCAACCAGCGGGGTGAAAGCGTGTCAGTTTGTCCTCACTAGTGTCTGGGAGGAAGATAGATGGATTTCAAAAGAGTTAAAGAAATGATTAAGTTATAAGAAAAAAAGATGGAATTGTATTCTGAAGTCACTGTAACTTCGGAAGATGTCTACTTGATTTGAATAACTCAAGAGTGTGAAGCCTCATATCATAAATTTGGTCAAAAAGTTATACTTTTTAGATGTCTAGCTTACATATAACCATTGTTTTTTAACAGAATTTCAGGTGTAGTTAAGACCTGCTTCACAGTGAAATACAGTTGTCAAAATTCGGTGATCTTCACATCTGAAATACATTTACGTTTCAACCAAATTCATCCTGATTTGAACCTAGTTTTCACCAAATCAACGTTGACTGGTAACGTTTCTAGTGGTAGTCAATTAACAGCCAAAATAATAATTGATTAATCATTCAAATCATTTATTAAGCAAAAACACTCGTCACTGTCCTGTGAAAACCATGTATCTTCAAAACTTGATATGGCATTATATTTCTTTTTTTTTTAGACTGCATCTTTTAGAAAACAAATTGGGTTTTAAATTGTATATTTAGCTGAAGAAGTTGCAAAACTTAATCAGTTCAACACCACATTTGGAGTTAGGTGGTCTTCAACGGACAGTGTTGGTTTCAGCTTGTTAAATAGGGAGGATTTGCAACCTGTCTCAGTTTTATTTCATTGTTTGGGTCTTGGGTTTTGGATAAAATAAGCAGTTTTAAGACATCAAAATGGACTATTTAGATGTCCAAAGACATGCAGCTCTTGTTAAATGGCGGCTCTAAATTGCCTGTGTGTCAACCCTGTGATTGACTGGCGACCTGTCCAGGGTGTACCCCGCCTCTTGCCCAATGTGAGCTGTGATTGGCTCCAGACCCAAGCTCCCCCTGCTGTTCATAAGGTGCCTCTGCACCCCTTTCGTTTCAGACCCTCCCACCAGCCTTTGGGCCACGCTTCCTCATTTACATTGACGTGTCAATTCCAAACGAAAAGGCAATGTTAAATGGAAATTCAAAAGCCAATTTTAAATTGAAATTCAAAAGCCAAATATTAAATGAAAATTAAAAGCCAATGTTAAATTGAAATTCAAAAGCCAAATATTAAATTCAAAAGCCAAAGCCAAATGGAAATGGAAAATTAAAAAATAATAATATTTTTAATTTGATCTCGCTTTGTTTTCTCTTTGGACTTTCAATTTGAATTATGAATAAATATTTCCTCCATACCCCATCAAAGGAAAGCCGTGTATAGCTAATAAAGGGACTTTGGACAATGCTGATGACCAGAGGTGGAAAAATTACTAAAATAGTGTACTCAAGTAAAAGTACCAATACTTTGATGAAATATTACTCAAGTACAAGTGAAATTACCTATCTGAAAAATTACTCAAGTAAAAGTAATAAGTACTTCTTTTAAAATGCACTTTAAGTAAAAGTTACTTAATTACATAAAAAAAACAACTGTAAAACGGGGCAGGGGGATTTAGCCAGTGTCCTACATACGTTATCCTACGGGTTGCTGGTGCTGGACAAAAATTCGCAATATGCCACGAAACATGTTGTTTTGCTAATTGGCAATTTGCTATTAGTCATGAAAACTTCGTTTGAAGTACCAATGCACAAATACTTACCAAAACATGCTCCCGCAGATTAGATGTGGAGTTATTGAATGCTGCCAGTTCAGTCACCTCTGGCAGGCACATCTGGCATTGCATCATGATACTATTGGCCATCTTGAATTTAAATGTGACCTATGATTTTCGTCGTTTTGGGCAGCAGAATTCCATGTCTCAGCTAGCATTTCTACTGAAACAGTCGTCGCTCGCCTGATCCACCTCCATCTTGTTCTCAGTCTCCTACAGAAAGACCTGACGCCTGGTAGGCAGCCTAGATGCTGATCATTCCTCACCGTAGTGGTTCTGGGTGAGATTTATTTTCTTCCTTTCAGTTTTTTTTTTTTAACTGAATAATGGATGGGATTTGTAATGTAGCGAAATACAATACTTCCCTCAAAATGTAATCAAGTACATTTTCAATTACCGATTTTGAAAACTACTTGAAAAATAGAAAATACACAACGAAACTACTCAATATGGTAACGTGAGTAAATGTATTTCGTTACTTTCCACCTCTGCTGACGATCAACGTTCAATATTTTCTATTTCTATCTTCAATGTAGACCTTGAACATAGTTTCAGATCAAGTCCACGTCCTTTACTGTACGTTCCAACCCCTATGGAAATAATCACCAGTTAAAACCCTCAGAGGGTTCAACGTCAACCCAAACGAGCACACGTTTTCACAAGACATTAAAGTGAAAATGGTTTTGATATGATGAAAGCCAGGTCATGATTTCCCAGTTTCACACAACATCTGATCTGATCTACAAAACAATAATCCTGGTGCATGGTTTTCATGTGTGAAGGTTCATATTTTAGCATGTGGTATTAATGTGAGGTGACATGACGACACTGAACAGGTTTCTGGTTAGTTTTATTGAAGACACACAGTCAGTTCACAGCTGCCCTGACAGATACTACTGCTGAGCTGCAGACACTCCCATCTGCTGTGTGTGTGTGTGTGTGTGTGTGTGTGTGTGTGTTGTGTGTGTGTGTGTGTGTGTGTGTTCAAAATCATAACTTTGGCAACACTTCAAAGACTTCATGGTTGATCTCAGTTCAAGTAGCCCTGAGGCATCAAATAAGTTAAAACAACAATATGACTAAACACAGTTACAAAACAATAAATTAGAAACAGAAATGCTGTACAGACGGTGGAACCAGATTATCAGCAGGTTAAACATGTTACACTTCACACATTGGTTTGACAGCTGCTTAATTAAAAAAGTAAAATATAAAAATCCCCCCAAAAATATGAACAGAATGTACAGGATTATGTTCAGGCTCTGTTCTCAGGCAAGCTCTAATACTGTCAAAGGTAAAGGAGGTCTCTCACACACACACACACACACACACACACACACACACACACACACACACACACACACACACACACACACACACACACACACACACACACACACACACACACACACACACACACACACAATCTCCTACTCCCTCTAGTGGAGAGTTGGAAAATGGCAGCCTCCTTTGATCCGCGCACACACAAATACACATTAGGGACTACGTTTACGCCCTAACCGCGAAACACAGCCTGCATTTGATCAAGTTTCTGATGAAAACGAAAGATTTTAATGGAAAAATGCCCCCTTTACTTCTTATCCATTATTGTTAGTTGTTGATGGTTATATATCATAAACACATGGCTCTCATGTGCAGTGAATTCATTTAGTAGTTGTTGTTTTTACAGTATTTACATTTTTGGTCATGTTTGCTCTGGGAATAAGGAAAGGATTCAAAAATAGCAGCTCCTTGCTGTTCATTTGTCTTTAAATGGGAATTAAAAATATATACTCAATTAAGGAATAAATGCCAAAATGTAAGGTTTAAAGCCATTAACTGTTTTTTAACAAAATGTAATAGGCTGAGTTGTTCCAATCACGCTCAACTGGCCTGGTGAAGGCAGGTAAAATGTCCTCAGTTTAGCCTGATTTTTAACTTGAGGACATTTCCTATTTTGGTATATTAGTAACATTTCACGCACACTCTCCCTTGTGTCTTAAACTGGAACTGGCTGTCCCTCCCGCTGCTCTGCTCCGTCCTGACATTCAGACGAACGGGAACAGCTAAGCTCCAGCTGAGCAGCTCCCTCCCTCTGCTTCACGTGCACTGCAGCTGATACAGCACTATCCAGTGGGAAAAGGGCTTATTTTATGCAAAAACATGCCACTTTCAGGAATGTCATACGCAGACACTGTCAAGTAGACACCACCATGTTGGACAAATAGAAAATAAGGACTTAAAGGCTGCTTCTTTCTTGATTTCAAATATATCAAATTTCTCTGCTGCAAAAGATTCAAATTCTACTAGTCTAAAAGCAGGGAAATTATGATTTTGACACTGATCCCTTTTTATTATGATTTGTTTTTATACTGATCCCATTTTAACTCTGCGTAGAAAGGGTCTTGTGACTGCTTAATACTAATGTTGTCTACCTATGAGACAAACATCTAGCAACTACAAATAATAAACTGTCTTTATCTAGATATTCATTTAGTGACTAAACAGTGAGCATATCTTTAAAGCCTTAGTGCGTGACTTTTTGATATTAATGAACGTCCAATTGGGAAATGAGTTGCTACAAAGCTAATTAAGACTATCAGCTCCACAACTCTCTCTGGATTTCTCAGTATGGTTATGTTCAGAAGATTGTGGCGTCCAGCGACTTTCCCGCGCAGAAACTCGAGTAAAGATAATGACCTCTTCTGAAGAGTCCATCATGTTGTTTTAATCCTCCGTGTCCTCGCGTGCGCGATCACGGAAGGTTTGTGTCATGTGGAAGCGCTGACAGTGTTGTCGTCATTATTTCAAATTCCTCATGGGGGCAACAGAAACTACGCACTGTAGCTTTAAATTCTAATTTTAATCTCTGCACAGTTGTGACAAGATTTCCATAGGCCCCACATGTACTAACTAGACAAATCTTCATAAATCTATAGAATAGTTGGAAGTTTGAATCTCGTAATTTCGATAACTCTGGTAGGACATAAATGGGGCCTCTAGCTTGCTCTACTGCACAGAAGTTGTATGAATTATTGCTCAGCTGTGACTGGAGCATTACGTGAAATAAAAAAACATTAAAAACTACAGAGAATGCATTTTTTTCTTTTCATCCCTTTTCCAACATGGTGGTGCAGATGAGTCTTTTTGGTCTTTTCCATTAATGCTGCCATGAAGAATGTTTTTTTTTTGGCTTATTAATTAGTTTGTCAGATAAGGGACAGCTCAATATAATGGGTGGACATCTGGATCTTTTCACCAATAGACACTTTTTTTAGCTGTAAATACATACAACATACGTAAACTAATGGAGATCAAGACTTCAAAGAGTTGTTTTCTTGATGCAAAAATGCACTGAAATTAAAAGTTAAATGCATTGAAACAAAAGGTATAGAAAAGACACTCTCTCTGCTTTCATGTTAAATAACAGAAGTGGAAGAACTGAAGCCATGGTACGTTTTTTTTCAGTCCAGTCAAGCAGGTCCGTATACTGTGTGTCAAGAAGATACTGAAGGGGAAGACATTTGCTAAACTGACAAAAACAACTTAAATTCTGCGGCAGCTAAATGTTTTCCCAGTCCATTCAACTTGAAGAAATACCACAGGGAGACGCGACCTGCATTAATTGAACAGTAGCCATAGCAACAAGCATCATCAGGTGCCTATGAATACAGAAGAAGTTCGCTTCAGTCCCGTCTATACTGTTTTAAATCTATTTAAAACCTTTTCAAGTCAAAAAACCTCAGGAAGGAATTTAGTCTTGTACTGTAATAGGAGCGGAGAGAATGAAAGCACACCGGTGACATATCTACAATACAGATACAGAAGCAGATGTAGGAAGAGAGGAGTCTATTTTAAATCAGCTCATGGTTAGAGTGGGAAAATGAAGGAGGCTTAGACAAAATAAACATCCAGAATAACTGGAACACTCTGTGCCGCCGAGTCTCCTGCCTGCCTGCTATTCCTCCTCACATCCTTTTTTTTCCCATTTTCCCTCCAACTCTTTTACTTCTTCCCCCTGTATGAATTCCATCCTGTGTCTTTACATCTCCACCTCCTCTCCTCTCTTTCTCTCTCCTAATCAGCCCTTGAGACATTTAACATTTACAACACATTACACAGTCTGAGATAATGAGAGCGCTGTGTACCTGTCAGTCTCAATACAGTACTGCTCCTGCCTCCAGGTAAGGAGGAGACTCAACACACACACGCACACACATGCACACGCACACACCTGTCAGCCCAATTTCATATCAAACAGATACACGCACGCACGCTGTTTCCTCTGTGTGAGTCCAAGTGTTGCGGTTAGCTGGCAAACACACGGAGGCTCCAACAACAACATGTAGCCGTTCGTTTTCAATTCAAGAGTCCTAATGTCCCGCTGAGGATGCTGGGATACGTCTTCTCATAGAGCTCAGCTGACCCTTGTGCGCCTTCAAAACCCATTCTCCCCATCATCTCTGGTGCTTTGTAATAATCACCAGAAGAGATTTGCAGTGCAACTTGAAGATCGTCCTTCAGCATTAAGATGCAGAGTTAAAATTCCATCTGAGCATAGCATTTGTCCTGCCAAAGTGCTCATGAGCAAGACACAATATAATAACCAGCACATGGGCTGTAAGCTTCCTTCATTTTTTTTTCTTCCAGTGTGTCACATATAGTAAGATAAAGCATTCTGGGGGCATGTCCACAGTAAAGCAGAGACATCCTAAAACGCTGCGGCTATCTCAAAGGTTACCCTCGCCCCGTTTTCACGTGCCTTCTGTCGCACATGTTCTAGCCGATTGAGGGTTAGGCAACTTTTCGATACTTCTGTCAACTAGCTTTTTAACATTTTCACAGTGTTGCACTGTCAATGATGAATGATATCACAATCAGATGTCATCGTTTTAAAGCTCAAATTTGTTAGTGCACACCATTATGTGAGACTTGTCTCATCACCAAAATATATATTTTTAGTGTTAATGGACACAAGTGTCATTTTTTTCAAATATATCCAAGTTAGTACAGAAATGGCCTAAGAGAAGGCCCGTACTTGTAAAAGGTTACGCCATTACTTATCCAATCAAGAGTCTAAGGATAGAGGCTGTTGTATTCTGTAAAGCCCTTTGAGGCTAATTAGTGATTTGGGGTTTTATAAATAAAAGTGACGTGACGTGATTTGACTTTTACTTTCCTTTCCTTGTAATTTGGTAAATGTGCACAGGAAGTGGGTGTAGGATAAGTGATGAAGATTTAAAAAAAAGTTGCAGCTGTAAAACTGAAAAAGCAGTCAACAGAATTTGGCTTTTAGTTCTACAGTAACAATGTGGCCATCTAACTATTGTATTAATGGCTCAAATGGCTCCGATTTTGACATTGAAAATTAAAATATCCGATGGTCACTATGTAGAATAATGCTATTGTTTGAAAAGCAGGTGCACCTGCATTACAAAAATACTGCTGTTAGCCTTCTAAAGACAGTGTTGGTGAATCCCCCGTCATAAAGCTGTTTTTCCCCTCCTTCCTTTCAGCAGTAGGGCTGGTATGTGCCAGGATGCCCGGTCCCCATAGGAACCATGGTTAGGTAGTTGGAGGGCACGTAGCCTCTCTTCCCACCTCTCGCCTCCACTAGACTCCATTCAGGGTTCCCGCGTTTGTCGTGGCGCTCCAGGACACGAACTGGCTCGCCGGCCCGAAGAGAAACTTCATGGTTTCCTCTCGCTGTGAAGTCATATGCCGCCATAATCTGGAAGAGAGGACTCTGAGTCAAACAAGGAGTAAACGTCTGTCACGCCAGGTACCTTGTGAGGGGGTAATGGTTATTACATAGCAGAGAACAAAGTGAAGAGAAATGTAGAGAAAACGCTGTTATTTCTTGACCTTACTAGTAATAGAGGGGAAATAATGTAACATTTGGCAGGGTGGCATCAGAGGAAAGGTCATGCGCTCAAAAAGTTTGATCTTCTGTGATGTGGCCATTTAAAGACATCTCAGGCTCAATTTGCCAGGCTTTAGCTCAACAGTGTCACACTTTGCTCAAGTTGGTTCAGTCTAAGGCCCTGTTTACACGAAAACGCTCGCGGGTGAACACGTCAAAATATTTTATCAGACGTGCCTTTCATGTGACAACGTTTTGGGGGCTTAAAAAACGCAAAAAAGTGAAACCACCCTCCAGAGTGGAAATCTTAAAAACGCTCCACGTGTGTGTGCCGTGTGTGTGTGTGTGCCGTGTGTGTGTGTGTGTGTGTGTGTGTGTGTGTGCCGTGTGTCTGTGTGTGCATTGTTTGGAGCAATACCTCCACCTCCTCGTCTGTCCAGACAGACAGAAAATGGTCAGCTTTTGTTGATATGTGCATACTACATTGATTTTCACACACTTTTGCATCACCATATGCACGCAGATTTCCCCCCCACAACGCTCGTCTAAACGCGGAAGAAAAATGAGAATACAAGGCCACTTTTGCGTTTTCTCTTCAGATCGTTTCTGTCTAAACATAGCCTAAGTTGACCTTATCAGCCTTAGCTCGTTAGGATCAGCTCCGATTTAGGCTAAAAGTAAATGCTAGCATGTTAGCATGCCTTGAGTTGTCCTTTTACTGCTGACTATCGGATGCTATGTTGATATCTGGAATATAACATTGAGCATGTTAACATGCGTGTTAAAGCTGGGCAATAAATCAAATATGATCATTTATTGACTGCCAGAAGAATCATATTGTGATATGACCTTACATTACAGTACTTAAGTTACATTATGTTATATGCAAGTTTGGATACATTTGACATATTGTGTATAAAATATACTTTATGATACAATTTCATTAAAATGATTTCAACAATAGTGTTCAGCATAGTGAGTGTGGTAACAAGCAAATGTTTTTGCAGATTAAGTAGGCTACAGTTATTTCAATGTGTCACAAATTTACAACATTTGAAGGACCAGTGTGGAGGACTTAGGGAGCTCAATTGGCAGAAATGGATAATAATATTCATAATTATGTTTTCATTAGTGTTCATAAGAAACATTGTGTTTCCGTTCATATAGAAAGAGCCCTTCATATCTACAAATGTAGCTGGTCCCATTGAATGTTTAATGATAACTGGATACCGGATCCCAAAATGGCGGCTATTCAGTTCAATGACAATTGCTTGCCTGGCACATACGGCAAAAACGTTTCTAAGGTCCCGGGTTTACTTCCCTGATATGTGGCCTGATGCGCTGTAATGTTTATCCCGCTGGTCCCCCCGCCCAGAGTTTACCACTCGACCCATAGACTTTACATTGTTGAGACATTACAGGTTTTTAAAATCGCTTTTACCAGCCCCGATTCAAATATAAAAACTCCATGGATTAAATATTCAGAATAGAAAGAGTCAAAATCAACCTTGTGTGCAGTTTGAGGTGTCCTTACAACAGTTTTGTAGAGGTGCGTTTTTTACAATGGCGGCCTGTGAGGAAAATGCTTTTGGGCGGCGCAGGGGGATTTCTCCTTGCAATACCATGAGTGCCACTGGAAAAAAAGGCTAAGCGGCGGCGCCGTATCCAGTTGTTATTATACATCCATGGTGGGTCCTCTTCCACTGAGCCCGCCATGTTTCTGCCATGTTTCTACAGGAGCCCAGAACGGACAAACCAAACACTGACTCTAAAGAGGGCCTTTACGCTTTTTATGCGTAAAAGAAGGCGACCATAGGTTCTACTACACACCGACTCTGCTAGATGGCACTAAATCCTACACACTGCTCCTTTAAGTGAATTCAAGTATCGGATTGAAATCGGATACCCAATATTAAAGGATTCGGATCCCTAAATAACACTTTTACACACTGATTTTGTAAAAAATGCACAACACACCACTTCAAGAAATTATTATTATCATTATTTCTAAGAATCTAAGAAATTAGCACGATGTCAGCATGCATGCACACAGGTGCAAATGTGAACACACACACACACACAAAATTCATTGTAATATTCTCTGAAAAGGTTAAGCCCACTAGTTGTGTCTTGACAAATCCCATCTCATCACCACACACACACACACACACACACACACACACACACACACACACACACACACACACACACACACACACACACACACACACACACACACACACACACACACACACACACACACACACACACTAAAGGCTTCCTAATGAGCCCTGTGTTAGTATGACAGAGTGCCACAGCAGTGCTAATAGCCAAGTTTAGCTGGCTGCTCTGGCTGCTCGGTGTCATTAACGAACCCTTCACCTCAGCTACAACATTAGCTCTGCCCTGATGGTCTACACCAATTAGCATTTCATTAGCATTTCGCCAGGCAGAGACAAGGAGGAGGGAAAAAAGAAGTAAAGTGACCATGGCTATCGGCTGCAGAATGAATCATGTTGCAGGAGCTTGGCGAATATTTGCTGCAGCTATGTTTCTGATGGAAATGAAAAGAGTTGAGGAGTGGCGTAGCTACGCGGCGCCCCTCTGTGTTGATATACGGTCATGACAACGTGGTGGGGCCACAAATATGAGAGAAAGAGACAGTTAACTGAGACTGCCAGTGTGTCTACAGAAGCCAGACAGGAATGTATTAATAACAATATTGTTTGTTATACTCTCTGTCACAGATCACAGAGAAAGTAGCAGCCAAGATGAATTTGGCACCTTAATGTTGCTGCTTCTGCTCTTTATAAGTTGACAGTGATAAAACATCTAAATTTTTCTTCAGCCACTAACAAAAACAAAAAATTTAGTGTGGATCAAAAACAGAAAGGAGTGGGGGGAAAAATAAGGCGTTTTTGTGTAACATCTGTAACAATGAGGACAAGGCCAACACTATGTTGTGTATGTTTTGTATATGAGCCGACCTAGGGTCATGAGGGATGTACGTGGGGAGGAGAGGGCATCTATACAGCGTCTATAAGGTCACTGGAGCAATCACTCACTTTAGCAGGCCTATCTCTCTCTCACACACACACAATGCCTAATGCATCTCCCTATCTCCCATGTACAAACCCACATAAACCAAATTTACGAGCCACGACACTCCCCTCTCACACTCACAAGTGTTGCAAATGTAAATCAAACCCACACACACACACACACACACACACACACACACACACACACACACACACACACACACACACACACACACACACACACACACACACACACACACACACACACACACACACACACACACACACACACACACACACACAATCTCAGCCTGAAGCGGTGCATAAATTAACTCTCAACCCTTCACACAGTAACCCACTTACAAGGTTAAACAGTCAATTATGGACCTTTCTATTAATAACACATACACACACAACATGCATGCACAAAATAAATCCAGTGTGCCCTCTTACTGATATGGGGACACCCATGATTACACTCCCGCATGGCTGGATATGGAAAGATTCTCTCACATACACACATGCGTGTGCACACGAACACACACGGTGCTACTCAGACATGTGACAGATTGATGCTTACACAGCACAACGCTGTCACATCGGTCCGTTAAAGCTTACACACACACACACACACACACACACACACACACACACACACACACACACACACACACACACACACACACACACACACACACACATACCGTTTTTGTTATCCGTGGGGACTCATGACATAGCGAATGTACATGGGGACCCTTTCTAAACTACCACTTCTAAATGAGCTAGAGACATGGTTTCAACTCAAAAAATTCTTTTTGATTCTGGGATCCTGAAAATCACTTAAAATGTTAGGATTTCACAAATAAAGGTCAAACCTGACATTCACCAACCTCTATGGGGACACATGGCAAATTCTTTTAATATTTACAATATTTATACCCCCATTCCATTGAAATACTCCTCCTTCTATTATATAATTTTTTTTCAGCTATAAAGACCACATATTTACTTTATCACTGTTGTTGTATAGTACAGGTGAAATAATTAAAGTGCCACCAGGTGGCGCTCCATGGTTTTTGTTTTTATGTTTTGATGCTCCTCTTGCCTGTCTTAAGTTTGTTTTGGCCATTTAATGGTTTTTTAATTAACTGTTTTCTGATTCTGCAAGGGTGGACAAGCTGGTTTAAAGAGAGTAGCTCTGCTCCGCAAACAGACCTGTTATGCCCTATCCTCCACTCAAACACCAGACTACTGACATCACAATAAAACCGCTGATCATATTTATACCCTATATACCCTCATTGATAAACATATAAAAGAATATACATGCTTTTTTATTTACTTTCAAAAAGCTTTAGTGTATATTTGACACAAGATTGTTCTACAAAGCTACTGAAAGTAATGTAAAGGGCATTTTAATGACTTTTAATGAACGCAGGACTTTGTATGCTGTACAAAAATGTAAAAACAAAATGCCAATTAGAATTTGGCTAAAACTCATTTGAGTTGTGTGTTTGAACCAAGTGCACTCCATACCAGCGAGGTGGGGGTCCGGTCCACTTACAAAACAAGAATTGAATCAATAAGATAACACACTATTGACACCTTGCATGCAGAGTTCTGTAAGCTTCTCCTACATGTCAAGAGGAAAACTAAATATAATGCAAAGAGGCAGAATTAGGCCAGTTTATCAGAACTTAAAACCAAAAATAAGCAATTAAATTTTGGACACATCTAAACATAGTGACCCCCTCTCATATTATCAAGTGCCAAGAGATGAACAAAAATGGACACCGCGCTGCCTAGCTGAGTTCACAAACCTTTTCCACCAAAGCATCAGGAACATAACCAACAACTCAACTAGATTACACTACAGTTTAACAAAACTACATCATCTATTTTCCAATAGATGATGTAGTTTTGTTTAAAAACTACATGTTTTGTTGCTCTAAATCAACAGGACACCATAGCAGATTATTTGAGCATGGTTACGGATCGGCACAGTACAGACTGAGTGCGCACAGCCTTGCCATTGAAAACAGGTGACAAAGGAAAACCTGGCTCCCTGTAGAGCAAAGGCTGTCCACTGATTGCACCCTTAGTGAGCCTAAAACAGAGCCAAACTTCCTCACTTAACATGTCAAATATATAAACATTTGGAAACTATATTTCCAATGAATATATATAAGAACCAAAATGTTTTCTATAGCTCTCAGATTAAATTATATTACGCAGTCCTACTGGGAGAGGACACTAAGAGCTGTGAGCAGGCAGCAGTCTGTGTTGCTTCCATAAACTGAGGGACAGTGAGTGACAGCAGTTGCCTGCACCTTGTAACTTGTTTTGTTAATTTTTCTTTGTTTCCTGTCGGTATTGTTCCAACCAACCTTTGACTTGTAGTACTTTATATATTCTGGTTCATTCAGGAATGCCACAGAAGCAATGGTGTTTACATTGCAGATTAACTTTATTATCACAACTCATCCATATACAAATTAATTTGTCCTGGCTCTTTGCTATGATCATTCCTTCTCCTTCACCTTATTGTCTTACTTCCTACAAACCTGTCTGTCTCTGCTGACCTCGATTCTCTCTCTACAAACCTGTTCTTCCCCTGTACGTGTTTCTCTCTTTACCTCTGTTTCTTATTTAAAAAATGTTCAGGAACACTTTCTCTTTCTACTCACCCATCTATCTCTCCCTACATAGTCTCTCTCTAATATACATACCTGTCTCACCTCTAATCTACATACCTGTCTCTCTCTCCCTTTCTACATACCTGTCTCTCTCTACATACCTGTCTCTCTCTACCTACATACCTGCTCTCTCATTTCCTACATACCTGTCTCTCTCCCTGCAAACCTGTCTCTCTCTACAAACCTTTCACTCTCTCTACAACCTGTGTCTCTCTCTACCTCCATTTCTCCAACCACCCATGACCGACTACCACAATGTTCTTTAGGATAAAAATGTAAATGACATCACTCAATGAAATAATAGTCAGAGCATGTTGACATATTAAATTTGAAAACAAAAGAGCTTTAACAATCTTAATAAAATGTCGTTGCATGCTCAGATATGAGCTGAATTAGCAAGCGCTAGCACCTAGTTGTGGGATTGTAGAAGTACTTAGATGGCAAAAAGAATTATGTTCAGTGATTACAATTTAGATTTCCATTGGTTATTTTCTAGACGCTTTAAAGTATCAATGCGGTTCTTCACATAGAACTTAACTGCCTGCCAGCTCCTTCCCCTAAGCACCTCTGAGGATCCCTTGATAGATGCTTCACACTGGGCTTTACCAGAAACCCTGCCAGAGTTGATGTTGTCCATGAGATTGCTTTCCACAGCCTGGACCTCCTCGGTGCTCCACTTCTTTCTCGCCATTGTTGATGAACCTTTAGACAAAGAGGCAAGGCCAATCAATATAAAATTGCTTGCAGAGTTTAAAGATTAAAAATCTAAAATGATGGGTGTCTGGACAGTAGTAACTAGGTGGTTTCTATTGTCGTGCTAATAATAATAATAATAATAATAAGTCATTTAGACTGAAAAAAAACTGTAAAAGTGTGGTTGTTACAAGGGGACTAGATGGGCAACTAGATGGTTGCTAGATGTTACCTCATAACCACCTAGGGCTGCACAATAGAGACACAGCACATCGCGTCATACTCCCACCAGAGAGGAAAACATCTTTCTGCTCTCCATCGACTTGTATTGGATGAAGGTGCCTCATCTTCAATTTTGTCTGCTGGCAAACCGAAACATTCCTAAAAGCTGCCGGTGGTGATATTTACTACCAACAATGTATAGAACCCAGACCCAAGTTTTCATAAGTTGTGGAACCAAAAAACTGGAGCTTTTATGATGACAAAAGTGGATATAGACGTGAGGAATCAGCAGAGAGAATGGTTAGACTGTGGGATTCTGACACTAAGCTAACAATATGCCCAATGTTACGCTTTGCAGCAAGCATTTTATTAACAAGTCAAATATCCAAATGTCAGTTTTAGACTATCTACAGTCTGTAAGGTAAGCTAACACAGGTAATGTTGGACATAACTTTAGTTTAGTGTCAGGATTTCGGTCTTCCCATTCTTCCCCTGCTGATTACTCATGTTTCTGTTGTCCTCCTGGTGGGGCGGACTTAAATACGTCCGCCTCTATATGGAGAGAAAAAAATAAAAGCTTTTCTTTGTTCACAATATACATTTTACTTAAAAAGTAAAAATTCATGATGATGTAATATTTTGTTGGGGTCTTTTTCCTATATCTGAAAAACATGATTTGTAGGCCAGGGCATCTCTGTTTCTTCAATCTACATATTGCACTTGGCCATATTGTGATTTTGATAATATTTTTGATTAATTTTTCAGCCCCATAAGTCCCTAACAACTACTTAGCAAAACCAAGCATGCTCTACCAACCACCTGGTTGGTATTGCACTCCTTTTTAGCCTTGATCTGGCTGCAAGTAAGTACCGGTTTCATTTACTTACTACAAAATCAGCTTTATATCACATAGGACTAACTTAAATAACATGAGACATTTGTACATAGCTGACCAGATCCCTTTTAGTTAAGCTCACATGCAAATTCACAATTACCTTTGTCTTTGTAAATCATTGTCCAAAACCAATTTTTACGTTAATCTTGATTGCTATACCTATGTGAGTACTGACCAAAAATAAAAAATGAGTCAAATCGGTGCTAGCTACACGGGAGCTGCTGCAGCTAATGCCCAGAGCTCCCACTCAGCTAAAACAGCAGTTTTGGTGGCATAAGATAAAGAGTGCCTTTGTGCCCTTAACAGACACAAAATGCAATTAAAATGTCTGTACAACATGAACAGGGCCCTTACATGACAACTAGATGCATTTGTGTTCAGCCCGCTTCTGTAATAATCATCACAAAGCAGTTCCCTGTGTATTTGTAGCATTTATATCCATTTTGTGTGTGATCCATCTAGCGCTAGGAGTAGCAGTTTTGTCTGTGCTGATTGTTGTAGTTTTAGCCAGCAGAAGGCTCGTCGGCGTCCCAGCTTCTCCTTCAGCCTGCCCTCCTGGTCCACCGTGGCCGACAACAATCCAGTGAGCGCTCGTTGGTCTGGTGGAGGTCTTCCAGAAGACCATTCAAGCCTTTGTTGATAAATTTATATTTTATTTCCCTCAAAAATAGGTAATTGAGCACTGTAGTGGTTATGACCATATTAGTGACTATGTTACTACATGGAAACGGGCCAAATGATGCCTGTTTCTTGTACAGTAATAGCGCACTGAAGGCTAGCTCTAGCTCCATAGTTACATTACTCCAAGCTTTTCCCTTTGTGAACGCCCGGCCTTCACTCTTCACACACGACGCCCTCCAACCTGCACACTGTTTACCTTTTCCTGCTACAACTTAATTCAAACGGGACTTCAGCTGCCTGTAACACTATTTTACTCGTACAAGGCAAACATAATTTGGTCCGTTTCCATGTAGTTACATAGTCACTAATATGGTCATAATCACTACAGTACATTTACAGTACTACTACTACATTTTTGAGGTGGGAAATAAAATATTTTGCAGCGAAGGCTTAAATGGTCTTCTGGAGGACATCCACCAGACCAGCGGGCGCTCGTTGGATTGTTGTCGGCCGCTGTAAGCCAGGAGGGGCCGGGCAGGAAGCAGAAGGAGACGCTGGCCGGGCTCAGCCGGCTAAGGAAACCACAACAATCAACACTGGCAAGACTCCAACTCACCAACGCACACAAAATGGATATATATGCTACAAATACAACACAGAACTGCCGCGGATGATTATTACCGGAGCCTGGCTGAACACACTCACTCATCCCAGACGGCAGCTAGCAGCTAACAGGGTAGGTGAATTTAAACAATGGCTAAGTTGCTAAATGCATCTTGTTGTCATGTAAGGGCCCTGTTCATGTTGTACAGATGTTTTAATTGCATTTTGTGTCTGTTAAGAGGCACAAAGGCCCTCTTTATCTTATGCCCCCCAAACTGCCGCTTTAGCTGAGTGAGAGCTCTGGGTGTTAGTTGTATTAGTCTCGCTGCTAGCAACCGAATCGGGCTCATTTTTTTGCTATCGACGGTACTCACATACAGTAGGTATAGCAAGATTATTGTAAAAATTGCCAGGAGTTCTCCTTTAATACTATTGATTACAGAAAAATGCCATATCATTAAATACCAAATTTAAGTACCGGAGGAGTAGGCCAAATCCCATCAGTGGTAGTGAGCCAAATTTTGTATATTTTCTGAAAATGGCTAAGAAAAGTATTGGTCTAGAGTTTAAGATGTTTTGGCTGTGATTAAGCTTAGAGTTTTAAACAAGCACAAATTTACAATAGCTGCACCACTTAGTGCTGTGGAACCGTACCAGGTCCGGCCGGACTTAACAGGTTAAAACCATACAATTCCCCCACTACTGTTATTGTCAGACCAAGTTGTGCATTGATTGTATGTGAACTTACAAATACACTTTCTGCTCTCTTTGAGTTCAGGAACACTTATGTCCTCCCCTTTTCAGGGACGGAACTTAGTTCAAGGATCACTGCAGAGTCAGAAGAGCTCTGGTCCATTTCTCCGGGATTAAATACAAAGCAAACAATTATTGTTGTTAGTTAAAATAAATGTATGCCATTTACTTATTGATAATTGTTCTGTTAAAACTAATTTATTTTAGAATTCCTCTCCCACTACATTCCATATTAGTATTACTATGCACCACATCTTAACTCATCCTAGTATAACCTGCTAAACTGACTGACTCTACTCTACCTTTGGGGGACCTTTTAAAAGCTGTAATCTTTGACACTGATGATGATGATGATGGATAAAGCCTAACAAGCATTTTTTTCCAGATTAACCTAATGATGAAAATGTGGACATATTATAGTGGGATTCATGTAGGCTTATTATTATTTGAGATTATGTACAACACTGTGATTTTATAAAACCAAATCTACAATACAATGACTTACACAAAGCAAAAACCTTACTTGGAAAAAATATGAAAACCTACAACTCAGGCTAAATACTGATCATCCTGCAATGGCCCACTTAAGCTAGTCATGATGCCATGTTGTTCAATAAAACATGATGCAGAGAGAGGAAGAGAGATTGCTAGGTGTGTTTGCTTGAAAAGTAGGAAGTTTACATTGGCATGACAGAAAGGTAGGCTGTTTGATTTGTGTTGCAGGCTAGTTGACTTACGGCGTGAGTTTAAGCAGCAGCCATAATGAACCGGATAACATGTATGAGGGCCTATGGCAAGAATGCTGTGACTGAATAAATACAGTTGCTAAGCATAATAAAACATAATGCTAATGTTACTAGCTACAGCTCTTCTTATGGTGCTGTCCCGAGGTTTCTTCCTAAGAGGGAGTTTATCCCCGCCACTGTCAAACTGCTTGCTCTTTTGGGGAATTTTTGGGGCTTTGTAAATTATAGAGTGTGGTCTAGATCTACTCTATCTGTAAAGTGTCTCGAGATAACTCTTGTTATGATTTGATACTATAAATAAAATTGAATTGAATTATGATGCTGCTGAACTTTTCTCATAAACTTGTAGCTGATGATCACATTATTATTGAGGGTGCAGTTATAGGCAGTCATTACAGGTAGCTGTTGGTCTGTTTACATTTTCCAACTTTAAAAATACATACACAGGAAAACAACATTGTAAACAAATAGCTAATGTTTCTGCCTTGCCTGCCGAGTAATTTATGACTATGAAGGTAAATATGGTGCAAAACGTGAGAGAAAATAAGTGTTCCACCTATTGAAAAATATTCAATATTAGAATTTAATAAATGTGTAGATTGATTTTACAGATACATGATAGCTGAAACTTGTAATGCAACATTTACCCATCATTGTTTAATATAAATAATAATAATATATAAAAATCAGTAAACGTTGCATTACAAATTTGCTACTGTCATTGTATCTATGGTAAAATAAATCTACACATTTGTGAATTAGTGTTATTACATTCAGATCAAGGTTGTGAGAATGTTTTCTAATGAGTGAAAATTCTCAATTTCCAAGTTCAGATTTTGTTATGTCCTCTGGAAGCTGGTCCAAAGATCGACACCATAGTGGTTAAAAGCTGCTTCCCCTGTTTTGTTCTGACAGTAGGTTTCAGTAGTAGTTAAGCAATGTTTTAATCTAAGGTGTCTTTGTTGAGAATGTTGTTGGAATATGTCATGCAGGTAGTTTGTCCCATCCCCTTTAGTACTCTAAAAATCTAACAGAAGTGCCTTTAGATTTCCATCTCCTGTATTAAATTGGGAGCCAGTGTAAGGGACTTTAAGACTGGCGCAATATGATCTGTTCTTTTGTTTTAGTAAGGATCCTGGCTGCACATATTCTGTACCATTTGGAGTGGTTTTAAAGTCTTTTAGGGAGTCCAGCACATTGCAATAAATCAATCCCACTAGAAATGAAAGCATGTATGATTTTTTTCAAGATCCCTCCTTTGAAATATATTCTTTAGTTTATTGATATTTTTAAGATGAAGGTATAATGATTTTATGACTGTTTTAATGTGACTGCTAAAATTTAGATCATTATCTATAAGGACACCAAGGTTGTTTTTTACCACTTTCTTGCTATTAAGCCCTTCCTTTCAAGCAAGGTAGAAAGTTTGCATCTTTTCCTCCCTTCAAAACTACCACCTCAGTTTTATTTTTGTTAAGCTGGAGGAAGTTCTGTGACATCCAAGTATCTATTTCTTCAAGGCACTGTCAGAGAGTGTTAATGGGGTTATAGTCATTAGTAAAGATATGACAGGAGATAAATATGTTTACAACAGAACTTTAAATAGATCAAATTGAAACGCTATAGAGCATCAGGGTAATCTCATTTGGTAAACTATAAGATGGCAGCCATAGAATGTTGAGGATGTTCCATCACATTGCATTGTTTGATGTGTGACAGTGCAATGACAGGGTTTTCCTGAGATTTCAGAGGCTTTAGGTGCAATGACGCCACACATTCATTTGCATATTGGTGATGTCATTAAACACAGTGCTTTTGCAAAGCTTAGCCGAAGTTGTTGTTGGTTGCAGCTAGGGAAGGATCATTAGAAGCAAAACTTGGAGGAGCTTTGTCACTAAAATGAGAATAGCTTGTCCACCTTTAAAGGTCAGCCCACGGTTGGTGAGGCAACCTTAGCTAAAGTTGTCGCTGCGTGTCAGCTGGCTAACCGCTTTCACTTTAAACCAGCAGGTAGCAAGCAGGAGACGGAACTTGGCTTTGGTCTTGAGGGAGTTGTAGCAATTACCAACAGATATACTGTACACAGACTAAAATTCTACATTCACATCTATTATGCAAAGATGATTATTAACTTTATACTCACAGTCCCTCTTTTCCACCACACACTATCTAATGTGTCGGTTGTACTGGGCTGCGTTGCAACATGCATGGTGTGTGTGTGTGGTTGTAACACTGTTTGTGTCCATCATACAGCACGGTCCAGAAGACAACAAGCAGGAGCCCCCTCCTGTTCATCGGCTTCATACAGTCTATGTTTGCAGTCCAGATGATGTCCAAATTGTTTTTATGTTTATATGCTTTGGCGCTGCCCCCTAAGCTCTTATAATGGCAGAGATAACCCTGCATGAGACTCAGAAAGTTGGATTTATCAACAAAACTGCAGGTGGAATACTGTAGTAAATCGAGCTCTTTGCCATGCAAACACATCAACTTTCTGGAGTCTCATGCACCAAACCAACACTGATTTCCATGACAATATTTCCAAACAAACATTCTATAGCAGATATTTAATGTGTACCAGCAAAATGACCAAAAAGAGATCATTAAGTGCAAATTCATATTACGAGTTGTCCTAATCATCACTTTACTGACCTTGAAGAATTTAAGGATGCACGGTGACATGAATGGTTGTCAAATCTTCTTCCGCAAGTCATATCATATATCATATTAGTCACACATTTTAGCTGCATTTCTCCAGTTTATTAACAGTAGATTAGGCAGTACGCGGTCACATGCACCATCAGAGAGGTAGTATAACACTGTATGTCCATATTTTCAATAAATTAATAGCTACAAAATTTATATTTCCATTATGTCTACCAAATAATGAAAACTTTGAGTCTAAAGGGGCTTTCAACATTATACATCTTTCTTAAGCCATACTAATGCCTCAATGTGTAATAAATAAATATGCAGATTACAATACAAGCTTATAAACCAATTAACACTACAAACTGTCAAATATTAGTCCAGAAAACATGATAGGATGGTTTTTTATGGGAAAAATCTTTAAGTACAACATATTTATCTCTGAGAAAATAGTTCCCCAGCCCCCCCTTCTAGTCACCACTCCCTTCCACCTCAACACCCCCACCTCCACACACAGCACTATCTGATTCTGACTGCAAGACACATGTTGCAGCACACTTCATTTCAGCTCAGTATCAGTGCATTTAACATTAACTCGTATCATCTCTTTGATTTTATACTCTTTGTTTTAAACTCCCCCAACACACAATAATAATACACACACATGATGGTAAAAGTTGCAAAATGGCAAAAGGTCACGGCATGTGCACATTACAAAATGGCTGACCTTGGTCCTGAGAACCACAACCTGCTACTGTCCTAAACTAAGGTTTCCATTTGACAATACTCCATCGCACAATAATTCTACTGTAAACTAAGATGGTGTTGGTTTATAAACTGTAATGTTAGCTGCCAGTAAACTAGCTAGCATTAACTTATTTGGCTGACAAGATATAAGTTAGCCTTCTTAACATTTTATTTTCAAATGTATCTATAAGAGTTGCTTTACATGTGAAAACAGTACAAATCTATTTTAAACAGAATTGTAAACGGTTTAAATGGAAGTAAAATCAATTTAATCACCACTTCCCTATCCAACTCCAGCCAGCTCTGCCCACAGCAGTGAAGATCTGACGCAGAGTTCACACCACGGAGGGGAGGGGTGGACACCATGGGGATTGTGTACACACTGGCCACATGGCCAGAGTGGGGGGATGGCGGGTCGGATGGGGACTTGAACATGACATACGGTGTAACAGTGTTTCTTTTAAACGGCCAGTAGCTCAATTTGAGAAAACGATCAAACCAAACGAACCCTGAAACCTTCAGCATATAAGCAGATCTAATGCTTTTGGCTTAACTTGAAATACAAATAACTATTTTTAATTTTTATTTATTATTAGTTAGTTTTTCCCTCAAAATTAAGCCAATGACAAGTGTACATACTAATGGATAAGACATTTTCCCTCATTAGGAAAAATTAATAATAATTATAAAAATAACTTTTTATCTTACATGTTCATAACATTCATGCAAAATATCTGTATAGATCAGGTGCTAACCTTGTGGTCTTTTGAGCGGAGGCTCTGCGCCTCCTTTGAGGCTCTTACTGTGGGTGTTATTGGTGGATTTTTTTTTTTTAAACTCTTTGAAACATTTCAGATTGGTTAAAAAGCACTTGAATGCATCTG